>NC_080175.1:79731896-79849396 GCF_950295315.1 Erinaceus europaeus
CCCTTTCCAAGGGACTGACTCCCCAGCTTGCCTGGGCTTCCCAGCTGGCCTCTGGTGTCCAGGGTGGGTTCTGGGGCCTGGGAGTGCAGGGCTTTCACATGCCAGGAGCCTGGCACAGCCTTGGGGCTGGCTAGGCCCGTGTGAACTCAGCAGCAGCCATGCTCTGGGGGCTGGGGTTCCAGGAAGCTCATGCTGCCTCTCCTCCAATCTGCAGTGGGACCCCAGGGTGGGCCTGCCAGTGCCTGACCTCTAGGGCTATGGCCTGTCTGCCTCCTGGGAGGACCAACAGCTCTGCTGACCGTCACAGAAAGTCACCAGGAAAAGCAATGTCACAGAGCCCTCAGCCACAGAGAGGGTGCTCTCTGTCTTGGGGTGCTGGTTCACTCTTTGGAAGCTTCTAAATATTTTTTAATATTCACTTAAACAGTTTATTATTAATATTATCATTATTATTACTATAGAGAGACAGAGAAAAATTGAGGGAAGGGGAGCAGGAGCTGGAGCAGGAGAGACACTAGCAGCACTCTTCTACAGCTCATGAACCTTCCCCCACTGCAAGTGGAGAGTGGGGGCTTGAACCCTGGTCTTTGCACATAGTAACATGTACCCTCAACTGCGTGTGCTACCATCCGGCCCCTTACAGGGGGGCTGCCCATCTGGGTGCATACAGAGCCCACAAGCACCCCTCTAGGGGCCACAGAGCTGTGGTGTGAGCAGGGCCCCTCCCAGCCCCTTCTGAGCCCTCCTCAGCCAGGAAGGAGGGAAGGGCAGGAATCCCAGGGAACTTTGATGGGGACCTATCACACGCTGGAGCTTTACATACATTAGCACATTTAATCCTCACAGCTACCCCGGGGGGAGGATTATTATCCTCGTTTTTACAAGGGACACAGATGAAGTAGGGAGAGGTTAACTGTCTCACCGGAGGGCCCACGTGGCCAATAAACAAGCAAGCCCAGCGCCTGTGCTCTGGGAAGGGGGAAAAGGGAAGGGGGAGGGGGTGACCACCCTTCCAGAACCTCCAGGCCTGGGGTTCCCAGACACGCTCCATGTGTGAGCGTGGCCTCGAGGGGGCCCAGGCCTCCCAGCGCTCACAAACACCCTTCAGACATTTCCGATCCCTCCCTCCGCTGCTCTGGGGTCCTTGGGAAAAACCGGCGGCCTTTGAAGGGGCCCCTCAAGCCCCTCAGCATCTCTACTATTTCACACTTTCCCTTCAGGAGCATCAGATGAGGAACAGCTGGGTCTGCAGATTTATGAGGGGTTTGCAAGTGATTCCATCCGCAAGTCCCCAGTGAGGCAAAAGGAGTGGGTTTGTTTGTTTGTTTGTTTGTGCCCCAAACAAACTTAGTGGGTGATGTGATTTTTTTTTTGTTTGTTTTTTTGCTTGAGGTCTCATTGCTGGGGGTGATTTTCCAGAGACAGAGGTAAGGCTATGTGGTGGTGCATCTGGTAGAGTGTGCTTCCTACAATCCACAGGGGCCTGGCTTCAAGCCCCCACTCCCCACCTGCAGGGGGGGAAGATTCAGTGCTGCAGGTGTCTCTTTTGCATTTTTTAAAAAAGTTTTTATTTATAAAATGGAAGCACTGAGAAGACCATAGGATAAGAGGGGTACAATTCCATACAATTCCCGCCACTGGGACTCCATATCCCATCCCCTCCCCTGCTAGCTTTCCTATTCTTT
Organism: Erinaceus europaeus; assembly: GCF_950295315.1. Taxonomy (NCBI): domain Eukaryota; kingdom Metazoa; phylum Chordata; class Mammalia; order Eulipotyphla; family Erinaceidae; genus Erinaceus; species Erinaceus europaeus. The sequence goes on from NC_080175.1 coordinate 79,733,582, forward strand.
ATCCCTCTGGGAGCATGGACCCAGGGACATTATGGGGTGCAGAAGGTGGAAGGTCTGGCTTCTGTAATTGCTTCTCCGCTGAACATGGGCATTGACAGGTCGATCCATACTCCCAGCCTGTCTCTCTCTTTCCCTAGTGGGGCGGGGCTCTGGGGAGGTGGGACTCCAGGACACATTGGTGGGTTTGTCTGCCTTGGGAAGTCCGGTTGGCATCATGCTAGCGTCTGGAACCTGGTGGTTGAAAAAGAGGGAAGAGAGTAGCTCCCAAATATGGGGTCTCTTTTGCATTTTATCTCCCCCTTCCCTATTGACTTTTCCCAGTCGAGATCCAATAAATTTTTAAAAATTTACGAAAAGGGGGAGTGTGTTGGGGAGACAGCATAATGGTTATGCAAAAAGATTTTTATGCCTAAAGTTCCAGTTTCAATTTCACTACAAGTCAAAGCTGAGCAGTGCTCTGATCTGTCTATGTCTCTGTATCTTCTGTATCTCTCTCATTAAAGATAAATAAATGATAAATTTTAAAATCAGAGAGAGAGAAAAAGGCAGAAAAAAGAGAGAAGAAAAGAGACCACAGCAGTGAAGCTTCCTCTAGTGCTGTGGGGGCCAGGCTAAAAGTTGGCTGGTGCACATGGCAAGGCAGCCCACTGTCCAGGTGAGCTATTTCGCCTGCCCATAGGTATCAGTTTGATCTCTCCCACACCACAGAGCAATTGAAAGTCACCAGTACATCTTCCTGGAAATGAGGGCAAAAAAGAGGAAGAAAGAGTTCATGTTTTTAAAAAGATATATTAATCTATTAGTGGGAGAGAGAGGAGAAGAGGGAGAGAGAGAGAACCAGAGCATGACTCTGACACAGGTGATGTGGGGATCCAATTCACCCTAGCTACTGAGCCACCTCCTGGGTCCTGAGAGGTTCTTTCTGTCTTCCTGTTTCTGAAAACCAAATGGAGGGACTCACTGGCTGAAGGGACAAAAGAGCCAGAGCTTTCCCCTGTCCCCTCAGCTGTGTGACAGGCAGCAAGTCACAATCTCTCCAGGCCTCCGTTCCCACATTTCTAGTTAATTAATTGGAGACAGACAGAAATTGAGGGGTGAGGGTAAGATAAAAAGGGAGAGAGACAGAGGTGCCTGCAGACCTGCTTCACTGCTCATGAACTTTCTCCTGTGCAGGTGGGGACTGAAGGCTCGAACCTGGCTTCTTATGCATGGTAACATGTGCACTCAACTGTGTGTGCCACCGCTTGGCCCCAGTTTCCATATTGAAGAGAGGGGAGGGGAGCATCTTCTTGGAGCACCTTCCAGGGGGGCTGTGTGTGGCAAAGCCAGCATTTTGTGCCCTTTGAGTGCCTGTCCTCGCCCCCCACCTCCTGCCCCCAGAAACCTTGAGTGCCTATACTGATGTGAGTCCCCCTCTTTGCTTTTTCAGATGTCACCCACTGACTTACACTTGGAATGGGGGCCTATGATGGTCCTGTGGTGTCAAGAGGACCCTGGGGAGGAAGCTAAGGAAGCAGTGGTGCTGGGACCCCTTGTGGACACCCAGAGCCCCAGGGGACACAAAGGCCCTGGCCATCCCATTGTAGATGGCACAGCATGGTGGTGATCCATCCATGGTGAACCCGGCTGGATCTTTCTGGCTATCAGATAAAACAGATATGCACTGGGTCACTTTAAGCTGCCAAGGGTGTTACCTATAAAACTGTGGTGCTGTGTGATTGTGATGGCCACTGCAGTCACACAGAACTGAAGGGATTATTTTCTTTCCCCTCCAAGAGACTCATCAGAAAGCAATAGAGGTCTGTAACTGCGGTAGCACAACTTTATGCAGTGACAGCAAAAAGCCAGTGGACTCCTGTGCAAATCACAGGTCAGCTTGGCCCAAAAGCTTCCCTCTAAAGAGTTTGGTGTTGCAGTGCCCCTGCCAGCAAGGGCAGTGAGATGGCCTGGGTCTGAAGGAGGCTCTGGCTGACTGCAGGCTTGAACATGAGACTGAGAATCTGGATGTTGGGTATGGGGTGCTGAGCCAGCAGAGCGACTGGAGAGAACAGAAGTGGGTACAGGGGAATGTGCTGAGAGATGGGGTTCAGGAGCATTCTGAGAACTGGCAGTGGAGAAGCTTTCAGGAACTTTGTGCCAAGCCAGCAGCTGAGCATGGTGGCTTAATCACCAGGTATTAAGAAAATAGAAGCTGGGTCTTGGGGAGCTTGGCAGCACAAGCTGATGCATTAGACGGAGGCAGAAGCCTGGAGGCTGGTAAAGGCAGGAGCTGTGGAGGCTGGGTCACTTTTTTCATTCAGAGGGAGAGAGACACAGAGAAAAGGAAGTAGAAAGGGAGAGAAAGTACACGCTTCTTCCAGTGCTGTAGAATTCACATGTGGTCCCAGGGCTCAAACCTGGGTCAAACACATGGTAATACCGACACCCTACTGGTGAGCTATCTCTGTCTTACCCCTATGTTCCCTCCCTTTCTCTCTCTCTCTCTCTCCCTCTCTCTTTTTCTTGGTTTAGGCTTTGTGCCTCCATGATTTCACCACTCCCAGTTAACTGCCCCTCTTTTAAAAAATCTTAACCTGGTTCAGGCAAGAGCAGGCTATTAGCGATTGAGGTTTTGGGCAACATCGAAAGTTAAGCTTAGCTTTTCTACTATAGGGGGCTTGGTCCCCTCATTCCCACAACGTCTAAGAGTCAACAGTCCTTAGATGCTCCTTTCAGGGGCTGGAGGAGAGGCCTGGAGCTGGGGTTCTCACTCTTCTTGGTCTGAGCCCCCAGAAACCTAATGGCAGGCCTGGCTGTCTTTCTGCTATCACACTCAGCACAGGGCATTAGAGGGATGTCTCAGATATGGTCAGCAGCTGGCCAGGCATCCTGAGTTCTGAGAAAGGAAAGTTTCCACAACATGAACTCCCTGGAGTATCCTCCATCTGTCCCAGAGCTCAGGACTGAGTGCCTGCTGGTGACTAGCTTACATCAGGAGGAGCACACTGCAGGTGTGCAGGGACAGGCACAAACACGCAGTGGGGGCTCATGGGCACATGTGCTTCCCCTCCCTTCTGGGATGGACCCCAAACACCTCAGGTTATCTCTATTTTTAAAAATTATTTTATTAGTGATTTATAAAATTATAGGATAATAGGCATACAATTCCACACTATTCCCACCACCAGAGTTCTGTGTCCTCAAGCCCCTCCACTGAAAAAAGTTCCCTTAAGGTCATAGATATGAGTTAACTTTATCTCTATGTCTCTATATCTATATCTTTTTTGCCCATTTTTATATATTTTTATTATTTATTTTCCCTTTTGTTTCCCTTGCTGCTTTTTATTGTTGTTATTTTTTATTTATTATTATTTACAGTTATTATTGTTTTTGTTATTGGTGTCGTCATTGTTAGATAGGACAGAGAGAAATAGAAAGAGGACGGGAAGACAGAGAGGGGGACAGAAAAACAGACACCTGCAAACCTGCTTCACCACCTGTGAATTGACTCCCCTACAGGTAGGGAGCCGGGGGGCTCGAACCAGGATCCTCACGCCGGTCATTGCACTTTGCGCCACATGTGCTTAACCCGCTGCGCTAACTCCCGACTCCCTTTTGCCCATTTTTATTATGGTCCTGCCTTCACTTCCTTTCTAAATCACCCCTATATTGGCTACTATGTCCGAGTGTCCTTCCTTTTTCCTATTCTCTCTCAGATAAGAGAAATAGTTCCTGGCTTCCCCTGGTGTTTGCCAGATTCACTTCCTTCTCAGTGATGATATAAAAACAAAGATTTCAGGCTACATCTCAGCTGGTCAGCCTCACCCACAGTCTCTTTTAACCTCACATACACCAGGATGGACAGACATCCCTCATTCTATCTCACACGCACCATGATGGACAGACATCCCTCACTCTACCTCACGTGCACCATGATGGACAGACATCCCTCATTCTGAGTGATGGTCCACCATCCTCTCTGCCTTGGAAGAAGAGGCATTTCCAGAAGTATACTAGAGTTTGCAGTGAGTACCTCCCTAATACTTCCTCTCCACTTTTCCAAGCTTTGGGTCCATGATTGCTCAACAATTTGTTTGGCTTTGTATGTTAACTCTCTTTTCAGTCACCAGGTTCCAGGTGTCATCAGGATGCCGGCCAGACTTCCCTGGATTGAAGACACCACCAATGTGTCCTGGAGCTCAGCTTCCCCAGAGACCCATCCTACTAGGGAAAGAGAGAGGCAGACTGGGAGTATGGACTGACCAGTCAATGCCCATGTTCAGCGAGGAAGCAATTACAGAAGCCAGACCTTCTACCTTCTGCAACCCTCAATGACCCTGGGTCCATGCTCCCAGAGGGATAGAGAATGGGAAAGCTATCGGGGGAGGGGGTGGGATATGGAGATTGGGCGGTGGGAATTGTGTGGAGTTGTACCCCTCCTACCTTATGCTTTTGTTAATTAATCCTTTCTTAAATAAAAAATTTAAAAATATATATATATATATGTTAGAAAATAAAAGTAGGGAGTTAGGCGGTAGCACAGCGGGTTAAGCGCATGTGAAGAAAAAAAAAAAAAAAAAGAAGAGGCATTTCCCTCCCCAAGTCGGCTGGCAGCACCAGTAGTGCTTGAGGACTGGCTGATGGTGCTGCGGCTGCCCTCTCCCTGCTGCCCGCTCCCCGGCTGGCTGTTTAACCTGTGCATTGCTTTGTCCTTCACTCCGTGACCACACTCCACTTTCCACATGGAGTTCAGAGTGCAGGTTTCTGTCATTGAGCCATGTGGCTTGAGCCAAGGGCATGACTCAGAGGTATGCCTGGTGTCACCTCCTTCCAAGAGTGACCCGCTCAGCTCATTTATCCTGACCCCTGGGGGGCTTGGTCTGGCCCCTTAAGGGAGGACAAATCTCACCCTCAGGCCCTGAGGAGTGCCAGGACAGAGGGACTTCCCATCCTGCCTCCTTAACTCCTAACTGATAGGGGTCTTCTGGAAGGACCCAGAAGGCTCACCTCTGCTTGCTTCCCTGAGGCAGGACCATGGAGCAGCTCTAGGGCTTTCCCAGCCTGTGCCCCCACCTCCACTCATGATTCCTCTAACAAGCTCCAGTTCCCCAGGCTGCACTGTCAGCAGCTCTGGGTGGCCTGCTCACACTTCCTGCAGGTACACGTGAGCCTGCTAGAAACCCTGGTCCCACCCACACAGGCTGGCTCGCAGCCCCCCACCCCTTAGCCTTCCTGTTCTTAACTCCCACTTAGACATTTCATCAGACTCAAGAGCAGAACCTCTGTGAGCCCCCACCCCACCCCATCAATCCTCGGTGATGTTTTTGGCTATCCCCCGCCCCTGGAAATGATTCCCCACTGCCCACCGACATATCTTTGCCGGCACACTTTTCCTCTAGCCCTAAGCTGCCCTCGGAACTGTCAGGACAAGCATTTGGGGCTCATTAGCTCAACCAACAAAGTGTCTGAGCACCGGCTATGCCCAAGACCAGACTCTACCTTCAGGGTTTATCTTCTAGGACAACAGGCCTGGAAACACACATGGCTAGTAACATATAAGGAAGTGCCTCTGATGGAAAAGTGAGCAGCTGCCTACTGGTGAGGCTGGCTATTACTGTCATCACTTCTGTGGTACTGGGGATTGAGCCCAGGGCTTCAGACCTGCAAAGCTTTCCTGATACTGCTCTGTGATTCCCAGCTGACACTGGTAAGGTTGATTATTTATTTATTTATTTTGCCAGAGCACTGCCTAGTTCTGGTTTTTGGTGGTGCTATGGATTGAACCTGAGACTTCAAGGCCTCAGGCCTGAATGTCTTTTGAATAACCACTATACTGTCTCTAACATGGCACAAAACTGGTCATGTTTAACCTGCCTGTCCACACTCTGAGAATTCTGGGTTTTTATGCCTGAATGCCAAGGACCTCTAGGAAGGAGTGAAAAACAAAAGAAAAATGAAACACTCATCAACAGAAGTTGAGAAAGAAGAACAGAAAGGGAAACTAAAAGCAGGATTTGACTAAATCTGGAGTAGGGCACCAAAGTAAAAACCCTGGGGTGAGGGTGAGGGTGTATATTCAGGTTCCTGGGGCAGGGGGTAGGGTTAGGGGTGGGGGAGGGGTGGGATACAGTCTTGGTGGTGGGAATGGTGTTTATGTACACTCCTATTAATTTGTAGTCATATAAATCACTAATTAATATGAGAGGGGAAAATTGATTGTATGTCTCAAACTTTTTAAAGCACAGACTGAGTCTTTTTTTATTTTTTAAATATTTATTTTATTTATTTATTCCATTTTGTTGCCCCTGTTGTTTTATTGTTGTTGTCGTTGTTGGATAGGATAGAGAGAAATGGAGAGAGGAGGGGAAGACAGAGAGGAGGAGAGAAAGATAGACACCTGCAGACCTGCTTCACCGCCTGTGAAGCGACTCCCCTGCAGGTGGGGAGCCGGGGTTCGAACCGGGATCCTTATGCCGGTCCTTGTGCTTTGTGCCACCTGTGCTTAACCCGCTGCGCTACAGCCCGACTCCCAGATTGAGTCTTTTTAATACATACGTTGAGTCTTTGATATGTTGACTCTCTCAAAAGCCTAGACCAGGGAGAACAGAAGCAACCGGTGGCACAACTATATACAAATAATGTCAAAGGACATAAATTATGGTCTTCTTCTTCTTCTTCTAGCGTTTGCCCTTCTCCTGTAGCCAGTCAACAGCGTCAGGTTGAGCCTGATGTAAAGTTTCGAGACCTCCTTTGAATCTGGAGAGGTGGCAGTCGTTGACTATGTGGGTCATAGTCTGTCTGTAGCCGTAGGGGCAGTTCGGGTCGTCTCTGGCTCCCCAGCGATGGTTATTTGTCGGGATGCGGCATCATCTAAGTTCATAAATTATGGTGATGTTGGGTATTATACAGCAAATCCTAACAAAGGGATTTTTCAAAGTTAACCCAATTACTAAATAATGTGATTGTAACAATAACTATCTATTGTCTTCTTGAACCCTAAGACAGTAGGAACCTCACATTTCCACTATAGAGCCTATATTTCCCCCAGTCCTGGAACCTTAGGGTGGGGCGCACTTTCCTGCATGCTTCTCTCAATTCATACCAAAAAACATTGCATCCGCTGATCTCAACCTAATCAATGCAACGAGTACCACCTCAGCATGCTTCACTTCAGACTGTGTCCAGAGACTTCAGGTGTGGAATGACAACCCTTCAGCTTCATCAGGTGAGACCTTTCCTTTCATAGCATTTTCTAATTCCATTCCAGGAGGTGCACTTCCTAACAAAGTCCCAAAACCTAGATATAGACCAGGTCCCATGAGACAGAACATATGTTCACATGTATCCATTAACTAGGGCAAAATATATACCTGAAAGCAAAAGTGTACAATAGTCTGCAGTGAGTACCCCCCAACACTTCATCTGCACTATTCCAGCCTTTAGGTCCATGATTGCTCAACAATTTGTTTGGCTTTGTATGTTAACTCTCTTTTCAGCCACCAGGTTCCAGATGCTAGCATGATGCCAACCAGACTTCCCTGGACAGACAACCCCACACTCCACTTCCCCAGAGCCCCACTCTACTAGGGAAAGAGAGAGGCAGGCTGGGAGTATGGATTGACCTGTCAATGCCCATATTCAGTGGGGAAGCAATTACAGAAGCCAAACCTTCCACCTTCTGCATCCCACAATGACCTTGGGTCTATACTCCCAGAGGGATAAATAGGAAAGCTATCAGGGGAAGGGGTGGAATACAGAGCTCTGGTGGTGGGAATTGTGTGGAGTTGTACCTCTCTTATCCTACGGTTTTGTTAAAGTCTCCTTTTTTAAATAAATAAAAAAGAAAAACAAAACAAACAAACAAACAAAATCCCTTCTGTCACAGTCATGTCTCAGAAGAGTCCATGAAGAGTTTTAAACAAAGAGGAGATGAAGAATAAATCAGCTGTGTTTCTGCCGACACCCAGCACTCTGTCTCACTAACAGCAGCAAGGAAACAGTGAAAGGTCTAGTTGCCCTTTTCTAACAATGGGCTGAATTTCTTTCCTCAGAAGAGCCTTCTCTAATTTGGAGGTTCCTCTTGGCAATAAGTCCTCTTAATTGCTCTAAAATTCACATGACTGTTTGAAGCAAAAATCACAACATTGTCTTGTGGGTTTTATAATATATGCAGATGAAATACATATGATAACTATGGCAAAAATAAAAGGATGGGGTGGGGGTGATGGACCTCTGTGGTTACAGGGTTCCTACATTTTACTTGAAATAGTAACTCTAAGTGGACTGTGAAAAGTTAAGGATGTGTAGTGTAGTCCCTGGGGCAATCATTAAAAAATTAATGCAAAGAGGTATAACTGTAAATCCAATAGATAAATTTAAATGGAATTCTAAAAATCTCCAAGAAGGCAGGGAAAGAGGAACAGAGAAATAGAAAACAGAGGGGGCATGGCCTCGGCGGCCCAGGGTCAAGCCTGGGGCCTCAGACTCGCAAAGCCTTCCCAGTCCCAGCTGACACTGGTAAGGTTTATTTGTTTATTTATTTGTTTGTTTTACCAGAGCACTGCTTAGTTCTGGCTTATGGTGGTGCCATGGATTGAACCTGAGACCTCAGAGACTCAGGCATGAGTGTCTTTTGCATAGTCACTGTACTGTTTCTCTTCTCTTAGTGGCCCAGGGCCTCTGTGGCTGCCTAAAACACCCATCTGTAGAACTGGAAGAAGAAGGAGGAGGAGGAGGAGGAGGAGGAGGAGGGGGGGGAGGAGGAGGAGGAGGAGGAGGAGGAGGAGGAGGAGGAGGAGGAAAAAACCTGTGGCCAGAAGCCAGGAGGACCAGGGCTCAGGCTAAGATACCCATCAGTGGAATTTGTAGGAGAAGAAAAACCTGTGGCCAGAATCTGAACAGAGTGATAGCCTAATGGTATAGAGTTGGCCTAGCAAGCTGGAGCTTCACAAGTCCAAAAACCATGGAGTAAGATACAACATTTCTTACTGCAACTGTTTTAAACACATATATAAATTGTATGATGATCTTTTAAAAGTATATATATATGAAAGAAAGGAAAAAATTACTTGTAAATTAAATAAATAAATTGGGGGAATGAAAAGCAAAAAAAGAAAGAAAGAAAGAAAGAAAGAGGGGACAAATATAACTAAATTCAACTGTATCAATAATTACATTAAATGTTAAAGTACTAAACATTCTAATTAAAAGGTAGAGATTATCAGAATAGATTTAAAAAAAGAGCTATTTGCAGTCTACAAGAGCTGTACTCTAAATACGAAGACAGAAAAAATGGGGGCCCTGGGGGGTGCTTCTGTGGAGCATGGCACACACAGGACAGCTTGATGGTTCTGCATGTGAAGCAGATATCAAGAAACTGTGGAAGCATGGCCTTTTGGTTTTCAGACAGCTGGTGGTGTGTGGGCCCATGCAAATGAATAAACAAATAAGTAAAGGAATAAATAAACATCAAGACCAATGGGTAAAGACGGAAGAGTGAACAATGATGTCCACACAAAAGCAGAAGAGTTCATACTGAGGTAGGACGAGATATATTTAAAGGGTGTTTCCAGAGAGGAAGGAGGATAGTTGACAATGGTGGAAGGATCAGCTTGTTAGGAAAACACCCACTATCTTGTGTCAGCCACCAGTGGCGCTTCAGTGACATAAAGCATTGAAGGGAGAAGGAAGGAATCAGAGCTGGCACTTTCCTTATGAAGGGCAGGGCTGTCTGGTTTCACCTCCAGGGCAAGCGGGTTTGGATGACAGTCAGGGCTGGGCTGTGGTGAGACGCTTTGAGGAGGAGGCTGGGAGGATGCCAGGCTGGTGGTTCTTCAAAGCTGGGGCACTGGAGCGAGTACCTGGTGATTTCTGGGGGCACATCCAGCTCCACCTGGGCTGGGGAGCCAGTGTGGGGTGGGGAGAGGCCATTGAAGCTGGTTCTGAAGGCAGTGATGCTGAGAGTAGTGAAGGCTCAGGTTAGCCTGGCCTCTTGCCTCGTCAGCCCTGCTGGGGTTGCTTTAAAATCTAACCAGTGAGTTAGCTCTGGTGGTGGCAGAGCCTACAGCAGCCATCAAGCCCCTGGTCCCCACCTGCAGGGGGAAAACTTCATGAGTGGTGAAACAAGGCTGCAGGTTTCTCTCTGTCTCTCGCCCTCTGTATCTCCCCCTCTCCTCTCATTTTTCTTTGTCTCTATCCAATAATATGTAAATAAATAGAATGCAGCAGTGAGTATGCACCTAGCCCCTGTCACAAAGGCCCGTGGGGCTTGGACCAGGGAGAGGGAGACAGCCCCCCCCACACCAGGTTCTTCAGCCCAGAATCACCCAGAGGTCCCATAAACCACAGCCTGCCAGCCCAGTGCCCAGAGCTCTGATTCAGCAGGTAGGAATAGGGGGCAGGAGGAGGAGGCTGTGCTGATGACTGGGGATACCTGGGAAACCACTAAGGTCAATACAGGGGAAGGCTGCCTGGGGTACTGGAGCATGGACAGACATATGGGCATAGTGGACTGAGGGGTATTCCTGGCTGGATTTGGTGGTGTAGGGCCAGGGAAAGATGTGGTGAGGGTGCAGGCTGGACTGTGCTGTTCCTGTGAGGAGCAGTAAAGAGAAGGCTGACAAGGTGAGTAGCACCTGAATCAGGCCTGGCCAAGCACAGCTTGTGCAGGATGGAAGTTCAAACCTTGGCACCACACAGGAGGGAACTCACACTCAGAAATGAGGTACTTAGGTTCAAATCCCGCTGCTGACACTTTACCTCCATGACCTGACTTCTTTTATTAATTATTATTATCATTATAAAAAGGAAACACTGGGAGTTAGGTGTTAGTGCAGCCGGGTAAGCTAACATGGAGCGAAATTTGAGGACCAGTGTAAGGATCCCAGTTTGAGCTCCTGGCTCCCCACTTGCAGGGGGTTGCTTCACAAGCCATGAAGCACGTCGGCAGGTGTCTATCTGTCTCTCCCCTCTCTGTTTTCCCCTCCTCTCTCGATTTCTCTCTGTCCTATCCAACAACAATGACATCGATAACAATAACAAAACAGCAAGGGCAACAAAAGGGAATAAATAAATAAATATTAAAAAAAAAAACACTGACAAAACCATAGGATAAGAGGGGTACAACTCCACACAATTCCCACCACCAGAACTCTGTATTCCATCCCTTCCCCTGATAGCTTTCCTATTCTTTATCCCTCTGGGAGCATGGACCCAAGGTCATTGTGGGTTGCAGAAGGTGGAAAGTCTGGCTTCTGTAATTGCTTTCCCGATGAACATGGGCGTTGACAGGTCGATCCATACTCCCAGCCTGCCTCTCTCTTTCCCTGGTGGGGTGGGGTTCTGGGGAATTGGCGCGCCAGGACACATTGGTGGGGTTGTCTGTCCAGGGATGTCTGGTTGGTATCGTGCTAGCATCTGGAACCTGGTGGCTGAAAAGAGAGTTAACATACAAAGCCAAACAAACTGTTGAGCAATCATGGACCTAAAGGCTGGAGTAGTGCAGATGAAGAGTTGGGCGGGGGGTGTCTCTGTTTTGTAGACAGCTAGTAGGCATATTTTAGTTATATTCCAAAGGGCCTGTGGCTATACTAGTTGTTCTTTTTTTCTTCTTGTTTCTTTCCCCTGAGCCTGAAATCTGATGTGCAGGTGGATCCAAGTTATTGTCAGGGGAGATGCTGTCATGGCTGAAAAAAGGACCAGAAAGCTGGATCAGGGAAGAGAGTAGCTCCCAAATATGAGAAAGGTGTATAAATATTGTTGACTGTAAACCCCATTGATTTGCTGTGATCTGGACCCCATATTCAGCTTAGGAGCCTATGTGACCTCTGCATCCCTATAGATCTGAGCTCACATTCTGTGGTCTTGAGTTGGAACGTTCCAAGCTGCCCCAGTTTCAGAACCCATCTTCCTCAGGTGTAGCATAGAGTATGTTGTCCAGCCTTCCTTCAGAGGATGAAACATTCTCTACTGTTGTTGTTGATCCAAGTTTAGGACAAGGTCCTATGGGGGCCTACAAAGGGATCTATTTTGTTGTTCCTGATAGAGATGACCAGTAACAGTGGAGAGAGGGATTTATTTGAGGTCTAGGCCCATCATGTCTGTTTGAGAATCTCAGGAGTCCCCGACTAGGACCCCAGGACCTGACTTCTTAGGCCACTTGACTTCTTTTTTTGTTTGTTTTCACTTTGCATGTGCCCAGGATTCTATTGTAATGAGTATGGATTACAATATGACAGAGCTGGGAATGGCTGGTGAAAGAAGAATTTAGAATTTTCTTTTATTTCTTTTCCTTCCTTCCTTCCTTTTAAAGATTTATTTACTAGCAAGAGAGAGAGAGAGAGAGAGAGAGAGAGAGGGAATCAGGAGTATCAGTTCTGGCACATGCAATGCTGGGGACTGAACTCAGAACCTCACACCTGCATGACAGACACTCTGCCCACTCTGCCACCTTCCAGGATGAGAGGTTCTGCAGAATGAACTATCGCTTACTGCCATGGTATTGTGAGTGAGGGAGTCCAGGTGGACTCTGGTACAGGGTAAAATCTCTCTCAGGGCAGTTGCTGAACACTGGGGTTTTAAAAGCTCCCCCTTTAAGTTGATGGGGAGCGAGCTGGGCAGGTCTGGGCTGCATGTGGGCTACCTAGGAGGCAGGTGGGATTTTGTTAAACTCCTCAAGGATGCCCAGGGGTTTGGCTAAAGGCCCACAGGCGTTCTTTTCAAGATGGCTCTCCTTGAAGTCAAGCTGCCCACCCTGCTTCTTTCTAACCCCCCTCCCGGGCCAGCACACGGGGTGACCAAGCTGCCCCCCCCCAAGACCAGGCAGAGATGATGAGAGCCACCGGCCTGTGTGCTTCTTGGCCAGGTGCTTGGAATTATCAGCTGGTCTCCAACAGAGCAAGTGGCAGCTGCTTTCTTTTTTCTGAGAAGCGCTGGGGATTTAGTCCATCTGCATTAAGGACAGGCGATGCGTTTCTCCCCACTGTGCTCTGAGATAAAATGCTTCATTTCCATGAGAACCCAATCTGGGCTACAGCGGCTTTGGGAGTGTGAGTTAAATGAGGGCAGAGATGTTTGAATCTCCATCTTTGCCCTGCGCTATAGACCACTCCAGGGCCTGGGCCTTCAGTGGGTTTGAGCCTCTGAGCTTTCAATCCCAACAGAGGTGCCATCTTAGATTAGAGTGAGGCTCCCATGACCCCTTGAGTTTAGTGATCAGGCTGCCATTTGCAGCCTTCTTGGGACCCAGCCTATCACATGGGCCATTAGCCCTGTCCTCAATTCCATATGATTTCAGCTTCTCTTCTTCCTCCTCCTCCTCTTTCTCCTCCTCTTCCTTTTCCTCCTTCTTACTGTCACCAGGATTATTGGTGGGGTTCAGTGCCTACACTACAAATCCACTGATCCCAGAAGTCATGTTTCTTTTATCTTTTCTTTCTATTTTATTTGATAGGACAGAGAAATTGAGAGGGGGAAAGGGAGATAGAGATAGGTAGACACTTGCAGCCCTACATCACTACTCATGAAGTGTTCCCCTGCAGGTAGGGAGCAGGTGTTTGAACCCAGGTCCTTGTGCATGGTAACATGTACACTAAGATAAGTGTGCCCCTACCCAACCCCACTCTCCTCTTCTTTCCAATCAATCCATCATGAAGGCTTTAGCACACCTTGTGACTGTGTCTGGCAGCCCTACCTTGGAGAGCAGACAGGGCCAGTGCCACAGCAGGCAGGCCTGAGTCAACCCCCTCCCCCAATAGGTGGGCATGGCCACAGGGGCACCTGGATGTCACTCCTAGTGAAGTGAATCCCCATTCCCATGCCCCACTTTCTGCCTTTGTAGTTTGCATGGAGCTCAGGAGAAAGCCCAGTCTGGTTATCTTGGGGGGGGGGGGGGGAGTGTTATTCGTGGTTGGAAATCCTGAGCAAATTTTGAAAAATCGTCCAAGAAAATCCTGCTTAGGACAGCAAGTTTCCTAGCTGGGGTGGAAAAAAAAAAGACCATTGGTAAAGTCCAACAAGGAATAATCAGAAATAGTCTTGGGATTATTCACATCCACCCTCTCCTGAACCTTCCCCACAGCCTGGCGAACTAGGAGATGCCCACATTAAGGTGACTGTGGAGGAAGAACCCATTTGGACAGGAAGCCAAATTCCTGAGCCATTTCTACTGCGATCCAGACTCCCTCACACTGACTTCTCTAGCTCCTTCTTCATCCAAATGCTGTTCACATTGTGTAGCTGCTCCCCTGAGGCTGTTGGCCCTGCCAGATGTTTGCGGCAGAACCCTGGGACCTGTCCAAGGGTTCGACCTTCTGGCCCTGTGTGGGGAGGTACAGCTTAAAGGTGTAGGTGGATTTAGCTCACCCGCCAAGCATTGCCTAAGTGAGTGTCTGCTCCCACAAAAGGACAGAGAACTCCCCACACTTAGCATTGCAAATCACACCCCCCCACACACACACCTTTCCCAGCCCTTGTAGGGGGAGCATTTTCTTCTCCAGGGACTGACTAGAATAAATGAGGCAGCAGGCCAGATGAGGAGACTGAGATGGGTTCAGAGCTGGCTGAGTCATCCTTCAGGCCTCCCACACCTACTCATGGAGCCCGTCTGCACCTCTCTGCCTTCACCCTTCACCAGCCAGCCTTCTCTCAACACAAACCTGAGCCTCTACTGGCCTGGGGTCTAAAGGCAGAGACCAGCAGGTGTGCAGCCCTGCAGAGGCCTGAAGAGGGGGATGGCAAGGGCAAGCCCCTTGGAGTGAAGGGGCTTGGAGGGGCAGGGGACAGTGGTGGTGGCACTTTCTAGTTGCAAATCTGCTTGGTCCCTGCTGGTCTTGGTCTGGGTCTATGGGAGGGACAATTTGAAATATCTAAGCCTTCTTTCACTCCTCTCTCTCTCCCTCTCTCTCTCCTCTCTCTCTTTCTCTGTCTCAATATTATACTTATTTATTGTTTATTGGACAGAGACAGATCAAGAGGTAAGGAGGAGATAGAGAAGGAGAGAGAAAGAAATGCTTGCAGCACGGCCTCACCACTTGTGAAGCTGCCCTCCTACAGATGAGGACTGAGGCCTTAAACATGGTCCTGTGCACTGTAGCATGTGCAGCCAACCAGCTGCACCACCACCTGCCTTCTCTCTTTTTGAAATATTTATTTATTAATGAGAGAGAGAGAGAGAACACTAGAGCATCACTTAGGCATGTGCAGTGCCAGGGACTGAACCTGGGACCCCATACTTTTAAGCCCGACCCTCTAGCCACTGCCCCATCTCCCAGGCTGTACCACCCCTTCTTTATGCCCCTGGGGGAGGAGATTGCTCATCTCTGCACATCTCTGGAACCCACCTGTTTGTGGGAGTGACTCTGAGGGTTCTGGACGTGCAGCAGGATCCCAGGGTTGTGAAGTGGGGGGGGGGGTGAAGATGGACTACATGTCTCTCCCAAAGGCCTCCCCCCAATTCTGTGGGACCCCTGTGACAGGTCTGTCTCTAGTCCAGGTTCCCAGCTCAGAATCCCAGTTGTTCTCCAACTTCTAATTCTCCCCAAGTCCTGGAAGCGCTGCTTGGGCCCCTCCAGTGTGTAGTCTGTAGGACTTGAGCCACTGGGTAGGGGAGTCCCCCCCAACTTCCTGTCCAGGCGGGAAGGGCTCAGGCTCCTTTTCCAGGCTGCTCTGGGGCTGGCCCAGTTGCCCCGGCTGAAAGCGGAAGGAACCTGGGCCTCCCAGCCCTGAGCCTTCGGTGGCTTGGGGTGGGAGGGATATAGACTTAACATCCTGTTTAAATTTGGCACTCGCCTCATTTGTGAACAGGGGTTATGACCCTCCCTCCTCCCTCTCCCAGGTCCTCCTTCCAGATCCCTCTAATCAATTTTTCACTTTTGGCTCTAATGCTGCTCTTCACCTTGGAGCTTTTGGGCCTGGCCAAGGGAGGCAAGGTGATAGCTGTGATTTCTTGATTGCTGCCTCGGAACAGAGTTGACCAGGGAAAGGCTGCCAGGAAGCCAGCAGACAGGAGAGAGGAGGGGAAGAGAAGGAGAGAGGAGGGCCACAAGGAGTCCAGGACAGACGGCCGTGTGTGTGTGTGTGTGTGTGTGTGTGTGTGTGTGTGTGTGTGTGTGTGTGTGTGTGCAGGTGTGTATACCTCCATGCATGTGTGCAAGAGGCTCTTCACTGCCCAAGGGTATGTAGGGGCTTGAGGAAGCAGTGTAGGCCAGAGAGGAGAGGCAAGAAAGAAATGGGATGGGCCTCCTCATGGCCAGGCACAAGCGTCCCTGAACAAGTCCCCAATGGATGGACGCTCGGGCCACGTGAGCAGTCTCTGCTGTGACTTCTAGGCGGAGGAGCCCACATTCCTACCCGGCATAGGCTGCTTTAATCAAGGCTCCAGATCCTTCCTGCAGCCGCCCGGGGGGACTGGAACGCTAAACACATTAGTGTGTGAGATTGAAAGGTAACACATTCTCATGGAAGCCTCCGGAACAATGGGCCCAGGGTCTGGGTTTCATTTGGAGGAACTGTACAGAGGGGATTTCTCTAATCAAATAAAAGGAAAATGAAAAACTCTATCGCTCGCAAACTTTAATGCTCTTAATTGCATTAATTTGAAAAACATACAAGGTCTCTCTTGGTATAGGGGCCTGATAGGAGAAGAAGCTCAGGCTGGGAGACACAGAGGCCTGAGGACCGCTGGGGCTGCCTAGAGCAGTGAGAGGATGACCTGGCAGACGCCCAAGTGATAGAAGGTCCCACTTCTGTCCGCCCACCCTCACCCCATTGCCCCTCCTCACCCTGGCATTTCCGGGGCCTCCAGGGTGGCTGAAAAGGCCTGAGGGCCCCATGAGGCCATTTGGCTGGGACCTGCTGCTGTCACTCAGCCCTCATGTGTGGGGACCTGTTACTCTGTCAGCACCACAGCCCCAGGCCCAGCTGCTCATCTTGTGACACAGTCTCGCCTGGATGCCTCCGGGAGACCAAACCCCAACCTGCTCTGACTCCCAACCCATTCTTAAAAATATATTTATGGGTAACCAGAGCACCACCCTGGCACATTCAGTGTCAGGGATTGAACTCCCTGTTCTGAGAGGCCAGCACTTTATCTGTTCACAGCACCACTTCCTGACCACTCTAGTCCTGTTCTGTTGGGCCTGGAGGGTCCCCAGTCTTGTCCCACCCAGGCCTCTGTCTCCACAGAGATCTTGTAGTCCTACCAGCAGGAAGTGGCCTGTGTCCTCAGAGTGTCCAGCCAGTCAAGAGGTGGTTCTGGCTCCGCGGGCCCGAAGGTGTTTGGGCCTGCTCTCTGCCCACCTGCTGCCAGTAGTGCTCAGGCTGCCATTCTCTCCCAGGGTCCCAGGGAGTAAGCAATGCCAGGGCTGAGGGCAGTCAGCTGGGCCCTGCATGGCGCCATGGAGCCTGGAGCTTCCGAATGTTGCTGAGCCATCGTCGTCCTGAGGACTGGAGGCTGTCCTTCCTCAGAAGAGCACAGGCTTGCCTGCAACCTGCATGGCCTCAAGAGACAATATAGGAAGGCCAACACCCCTCCATGCTGTGGGAAGGGCTCCATCAACAGTGTGTGAGCTCCTGGGGAGCCTTGGTCTTCAGGTAGCGATGGGGCATCTCCTAGACAGAGCTTAGCCACAGGGACACTGGGACTTCAGGGGGCTCGTGTACCACTCCATCACTTTCCTCCCTAAACCTCTGTTGTCCTGTGGCTCCTTCAACATGGAATCCTTGTTTCATCCTTTTAGGAAGCTCCTCTGAAGTGCTACCTCTTCTGTGAGGCTCTGAGAAGTTCAGGAGAGGGAGAGGGAGAGGGAGAGGGATACGGACAGACAGACACAGAGAGACACTACACATTGGCGCTTCCTCCATATGGTGGCAGGGCTTCAACTCAGGCTGAGCATATAACACTGGCAAGGCAGACAACCTATTCAGCGAGCTGTGTTTCCAGCCCCTGAGCTTTTCAACTGTTTCACAGAACTCCTTTGCCTTGGTTCCAGGCCTGTGTTCGATCCCAGCACCAAAATGTCTCCCAAAGACGAGGCTGGAAAGTCATGAGGCTTCCAGGGTTCTTTTCTGCTCTTCTGCTATGGAATGTTCTGTCCACACCACTGCCCCAGAGCTCTGGGCATGAACGAGTGAGCTCCGGGCCCTTGCCTGGGCAAAATGCAGGCTCTCAGGGTCACCCATCTGCAACCTTTGGGGTGGGGGAGTGTGTGTGTAGGAAAGGGGGGGGACAACTGCTTCTCCTGGGACCCTGAGTCAGTGATGCCTCAGTTTACCCGCTGACTCCATAGGGAGCTGGAAGTGTGAGATGCCTCAGTGCACTCCTAGCCCTAGGACTTCAGGGTTCCTGGGCCTTTCAGGGGAGCTGTGGGAGCAGGAGGCCGCAAGCAGCAGGGGTTTGCACAAAGGTGCCTCAGATGCTCCCATCTTGCAGCCAGTCTGCTAGAGCTCAGGACTGGGTGGATGGGTATGTGGGAGGGCATCAGGAGCATATGGAATGCTGGGGGCCCTGATTGAGATGATTTACAAAAGCAGGATGTGCTCAGGTTGGCGGGCCTACAGATGTGCTCCCCAAGCTGGCAGATGTTTCTTAAGAACTTCTGAAGGCAGAGTTTTTTGGGGGGAGGGGCCTTCCGGGGGTGATTGTGGGGGGTGGTTGTGGGGGGGCTCGACTGTCTCTCCTGCATCCCCCCACAAATGTGTGGTTACCTGTGAGCATGTATGACCTGGCTCCATCTTTTCAGTAGGTCTGTTGGGGGGGCTTGGCCCTATCCTCCTGGCAGGTACCAATGCTGAGGTGCTACTCACTCACCTCCATGCCCCCCAAACACCCCAGGGAAACACTGAGGAGAACTCAGTGGAGAGGTCCGAAAGCTGAAGCCTGACGTGCCTCCCTTTAAGCAAACCCCATGGACCCAGGTCTAAAAATAGCTCTGCACATTGGAACTCTTTCCCCTATGAATTCATTCCCATATGAGAGGGAATCACTGGTTCTTTTCTTCAAGAAGCCAACTCCATTAGTGCATTAAAAATATGACTTGGGTTTGCCAAATGTGATTTCATATGTGACCACCCCACCCCCAGCCCCCAGCCCCTACATACTTCTCACTGATGCTCCCAGAGGATTGGCCTGCAATGTGCGTGTAA
This sequence comes from Erinaceus europaeus, assembly GCF_950295315.1. NCBI lineage: Eukaryota > Metazoa > Chordata > Mammalia > Eulipotyphla > Erinaceidae > Erinaceus > Erinaceus europaeus. Next base: position 79,752,701 of record NC_080175.1, read on the forward strand.
GGGAGGGGGTGTGTGTGGGGGTGATCAACATGGCAAACACATGTCCTGGGGTTTCTGAGCCTGCTCACACTCTAATATTAGGTTTCCATTGTCCCTGGAGCGTACTTGGAACAATCAGGCCTTGGGGACTGATGCTTTAGTTCTTTTGCTGTGGTCACCATGGAGGGGGATACCGGCCCATCAAGCCCTTTCTCCAGCCTGGTCAGAGCTGAGCTTGTGAGGGGGGGAGTAGGGTGCTGGGTGAGAGGTGGGGGGTGGGCAGGGGAGTCAGCTGAACAGCACTTCCCTGGCTCCTGGGATCTATTAGCTAGTGTACTGTGCAGAGCAGGCAGGCTGCAGAGTGCCAGCTCCCTCAGCTTGCTCCCCTGCATGCAGGGGGGGCAGGCCCTGGAGGGCAGCCAGGGAGGAGCAGCTCATGATTAAAGGGTTGGAGACCAGGCCTTCTGAAGCGAGACCGGGACTGATGGTTATTTATGCAGTTCTGGGCTGCCTCGCCCCAGCCCTCCTCTCCCCACCCCACCACCCAGCCACCCTGACCCACCGCCTAGCCCTGGACTGCACACCGGCCTGGGGTGGGGGCAGGGCAGGGTCCAGAAGGGCTGGAGACTCAGGTGTGTCCACAGGGGCTTTACCACAGGGTGAGTGAGTCCTCTTGGGGAGCAGGGAGCCCCAGTTCATAGGTTACACTGAGCTGAAACACTTTGCTCATGTGCTGTGAAGACCCCTATGGAAAAGTGCTGTGAAGACTCCTATCATCAGATTCCAGTTCCTCACAGCAGAGATAGAAAGTGCTGTGAAGACCTCATCTTCAGATTCCAGTTCCTCACAGCAGAGATAGAAGTGATCCATGGAGGGGCAGGGGGTGGGGCCACCTGTCAGAGTCCTTCTAAGTGGCGGTGGTGTTCCCCTGGGGCTGTTTATATTTCATATATCTGATTTTATTTTATTTTTTGCTACCAGGGCTATTGTTGGGGTTCAGTATCTACACTGCTGGTTTTTGTTTTTATCCTTTTATCCTTTTTTGATAGAGACAGAAAGAAATCGAGAGGGGTGGGGGAGATGGAGAGAGAGAGACACTTATAGCCCTGTGTCATGTCTTGTGAAGCTTCCCCCCTGCAGATGGGGACTGGGACTTGAACTCTGGTCCTTGTTTATGGTAACTCATGTGTGCACTCTACCAGGTCCACCATGGCCCAGCGCCCCACCCCACCGCCGGGGCTGTTTGCGGTGCTCCACATGGCTCCACGTGGCTTATTGAGCAGCCACAAGGTGCTCAGATGACCAGGTGTCACCTTTCACCTGCTCCCCAGGTGGGTGTACAGCAGAGAAGGTGCAGAGACAGTGACAGCACCCGGCTTGCTGGCTACAGCCACAGCCATGTGGACGGCAGACAAAACCCTGCTTTCATAGCCTGCACCCCTTCAGCACCCCTTTGCCCCATCAGCACCCACCGTGGCTGCAGGTCCGATTTGCCTCTGGGAGGAAGTATGGAGAGTGACACGGGAGGCTTCCTGGGAGCACCATCCAGTGGGTTAGAGGAGGCTGTTCCCCTGCACCGTCCACCAGCTCACCTCCAGGCTTTGGCTGGTGCCATTTCCTTCCTGTTTGAAAAACACTTTTAAGCCCATCAAACTCTACTCAGCCTTCAGCACTGAGCACGGGTTTCCATCGCTGCCCTGTCTGTCTGTCTCCTGGTCGGAGCAGTACTCCTCCCCTCTGAGGCCTCTCTGGGCCTCAGAACCTAGGTCGCCCCCACTTGGCTGGCTCACAGTTGGAGAAGAGTATTTAAGGGAGGACTTCCTGGCTGAAATTTCAGACTGGAGGTTGTGGGGTTCCAGTCTGGGTAGCCAGGGAGTGTCAGAGAGAATGGTTGCTGTCGATGAGATGAGTTGGATGATAGGGTGGCAGAGCCTGAACCTCACTCCACTGCTATTCTGGCCATGCTTCCCCTCCTCTCACCCCCCCACTCCTGCCCTGCAATCCAGGGCCCGAGCAGCAGCTCTGCATTTGGAAGTGGGAGGTGGGGGGTGGCTCCTAGAACACAGGACACAGCCCTTCTTTTTTTTTTTTTTTTATTCAGGGGCCAAGCAGTGGCACACCTGGTTGAACACACGTTACCGTGCACAAGGACCAGGGTGAGTGGAGGTAGAGAGGGAGGGATGAAGGGGGGGGGGACCTGCAGCACTGCTCCACTGCTCATGAAGCCCCCCCCCCCAAGGAGGGGAGCAGAGTTTGAACTCAGGTCCTGGAAGCTTCCCAAGTGGGGAGACAATGTTGCAGGTGTCTCTTTTTCTCTTTCCCTCTCTATCTTCCCCTTCCCTCTCAAGTTTTCGCTGTCTCTATCCAATAATTAATAAATAAAATATCTAAAAATGCACTGATTCAATGTGATAAGACTGCAGTGTATGGTTTCATGCCCATATGTGTGTGACTCATCTGGCACGGACTGGGTGGTCGCATACCTGGTGGAGAGCAGGCACGACCATGAGCCAGGACCTGCAGGGGGGAAGCTTCACTGCTGTGAGCGGTGGAGAGTGCTGCAGGCGTCTCTTTCTTTCTCCCTCTCTGCCTCCACTCACCCTCTCAATTTCTCTCTGCCCTATAAAAATAATTATATTAAAAAAGAAAGTGATGGCAATTAAGAAAAAAGATTAGATGACTGGAACTGGAGGTGATTATGTTTACCAGAAGTAAGCAGAGAGATGAAAGAGCAACACCGGATGGTTTCACTCACATGTGAAAACTGATACACATGAACTGGAAATAAAAAAAACAACAACAACAAACAGAAGCAAACAAACTGTTTCTAAGATTTTGTAAGAACTATGATCGCTCATCTTTGGGAGTTGGGAGGGTGAGGTATCATGTGGAACTGTACCCTGTCATCTTACAGTCTTGTAACCTGCTATTAATCATGAGTAAAAAATGGAATAAAATCAAATAATGTTGTTTCTTATAAAAATAAATAAATAGGCCAGATTGGAGCACACCCAGGCACACAGCACAGGGTGACTGAGCGTGTGTGTGTGTGCGTGTGTGCTGGGGGAGCGGGTGTGCTGGGGGAGCAACCCCCTTCTTGCCCCAGGTGTTCATCTGTAGCTGCTCATTTTTCTTCAGTTAAGCATCCATTCAATAACCAAGAAACAACATCAACTGGAAACTTGTCTAGAAAAGAAGTTGCTGGTGACCTTGGCAAAAATTGAGCCAATAGCTGTGCCAGGAACCAGGTTGCAGGGCATTAGGAGGGTGGCAGGGGGGAGGCAGTGGGAGAGGCCCAAGGACCGCAGAGAGGTTTGGCAGCTGCTGGAAGGATAGCGATGGTACCTGGAGACAGCCGGGCCACACCGAGAGGACTGTGCTTTATTTCATGCCATAGGAGTGTTCAAAAGGAATGGCATTTCCGGAATGAGAAAAAAACAAGCACACAGTCTCTTAGAAAGGACTGCTTGTGTCTCTGTTGGATCTAACACCCACAAAGAGAGAAAGATGGGAAGGCTCTGAGTCTTTTCTGGAACTCATGGGGATAACAGGAAAGGTTATACGAAGCTGGGATTATCCTAGAAAATCTGGGTTTTTGTGACTGCTGAATACATGTAGGCTTCCGACCGGAGAGGGGGGGAGATGAGAAGCTGTTAAGAACTTGAGGACACCCATGTCCACAGAGGCATCATTCACAGTAGACAAAAGCTGAGAGCAGCCACAGTGTCCACTGACAGATGATGGCTAAGCAATGCGTGGTGCACATGCACAATGGACTGTTATTCAGCCTGGAAAAGGATGGAAATTTTGACCCTGCAAGGTGCAATGCAGGTTAGCCCTGGAGACAGTATGCTAAGTAAATTGAGCCAGTGACACAAGGACACAAGCTGTAGCCTGGGAAACAGTTCAACCAGCAGAGCATAGGGCTTGTTCGCCTGAGGCTTCTGGTTTGACTCCTGATGCCGTACGCTCTGGCTTCTCTCTGTCTCTGTGTCAAATGAAACTCTATCTCACATGAAATAAAGAAAATAGATTTTGGATCTAGATGGTGCTGCACCTAATTATGAATGAATACACATTATCATGTGTAAAGACCTGGGTTCAAGCCCCTAGTTCCCCCTGCAGGGGGGAAGCTTCACAAGTGGTGAAACAGTGATGCGAGTGTCTTCTCTTCCTCTCTCCCTTTTAATCTCCTCTTCCCCCACCCCCCCCTTTTTTTGCCTCCAGTATTATCGCTGGGGCTTGGTGCTGGCACTGCAAATCCACTGCTCACTGATCCTTGTGTCAGTCCTTGTGCTTAGTACTATGTGCACTTAACCAGGTGCAACACCGCCCAGCTCTCTCCTCCCTCCCTTTCAATTTCTCTCTGCCTCTATCCAAAAGAAAAAAGAAAAAAGAAAAGGAAAGAAAAGAAAAGAAAATAGATTTCTAAAAGTAAACCCTGCCAGGACGTACGCTGTGTCTCCTCCTGTACAAGGTACTTGCAGTTTGCTAACAGTCAGAGCCATGGAGACAGAAAGGAGGGTGTTGCTTGCAGAGGCTAGGTGGGGAGAGAGGAGTGCAGTGTTATTGTTTAATGGGCACTGAGCTTCATTTTCAGAAAATGAGACAATTCCACCTGGTGGCTGGTGGGGACAGTTATACTGCAACGTGAATGCATTTCGTGCCTCTGAGACCATACCTGTAAAAATGGTGAAGGTAACCAATTTCATGTTATAAATATTTGACCGCAGTTTTATAAATTAGAAGGAGATAAGTAAGTATGGGAGGAGAAGGAGGAGTGAGCAAAAGAAAGGGAGTAGGGGAGAGAGAGGGTGGCAGCAAAGGACTATGGGGAGAGAGAAGCGGGTGGGAGTGGGGGGAGGCTGGGTGTCCCAGTGGGGATGGTTTTGTGGGTGGAAAGAGAGCTTGATAGGGCCCTGAGGGGGCAGGAAGGTAGGGGTTCGAGGAATACAAGTGTGATAGATTAGAGCAGGGGGCAGATGGGTGCCTAGAAGCTGAGGCTGTCTTTCATGCCCATGGCTCAAACTGAGAGCAGGCTGAAGTTGCTCTTTCATTTCTTTGTTCTAAAGATAGGGCTGCAGTAGCTATGGGCCAAGCAGAGACAAAGAAGCTTCTTGTAGAACAGAGAAAACTGGGGCCAGTCAGTGGCACACCTGGTTAAATGCTCACATTACAGTACGCAAGGCCCTGGGTTCAAGCCCCTGGTCCCCACCTGCAGGGGGAAAGCTTCACAAGTGGTGAAGCAGGACTGCAGGTATCTCTCTGTCTCTCTCCCTCTCTATCTCCCCCCTACTCAATTTCTTTATATCTCTATCTAGTAATAAATAAAAATTTTTAAAAAAAGAAGTAAAAGTTCATTTAAAAGAAAAGAACAGAGAAAACCACCACTGCCTCTCCTTGGCCCTGGCCCAGGTCTGGGCAGACACAATGTCAAAGGCACAGGCACTGGTATATGGGGGAGTGTCTCTCCCTGTGGGCGTAGGGATTATAGCCTCTGCCAGATCACTGCGCTGAGTGCCTCTTACCCAAATATACCTATTTGCCCTTCGTGCCAGGGATTGAATGAGGGTCCTGCAGAGTTATCCTTGTTCTGGAAGGCCCTCTGGTTTATGGTGTTGCCCAGACGAATGAGCGGAGGGAAAGAGACCATCAGTCAGCTAGCATGGACTCTGTCCTTTGCTTCTTCCAGGCTAGAAGGTAGAGATACAAAACATGACAAGAGTGATTGAGGTCAGGCTTGACACCACACAGTCAGGGCCATCCAAGGGGACACAGGCACAGGGAGACAGCAGTGGGCTGCCATTGGCTGGCCTGGGACCTAGGGCTGGGAGGGTGCTGGTTGGCTGAGAACAAGTTTCCTGAGGAGAGCAAGCCTAGGTGACAGCTGAGGTTCCCAGAAAGCCCCCTTAGGAGGCAACTTCTCTTTCCATGAGCCCTGATACATTGCCGAAGACAGTTAGTGATGTTAACTATTGGAAAGTCATGCTGCATGTTTGCTTTGGATAACAGAAGAATTCATCACAAAACAACCCAGAACTTCAGGATGACCTCTAGGAAGTGATGCCTGCAACTAATTTTAACCAGAGGCCATCTGATCTGCTCAGGGTACCTGTGAGGTGCTGCTTCCTCTGCTGTTAGCTCACAGTCTTGAACTCTGGCCAACATTTGGCCTGAGGTATCATTTTGGTGTTGAGAATAAGGTCTGACTCCAGCTCTTAACTTTACCATTCATAAGCTGTGTAACCCTGAAATGATGAAATGTCTTTACTTGTAAAATAAAGTCAGTTAGGCCATCCCCTTGGAGTTTATAGAACGTTAATATAGATACAAAGTGCCTAAGACAATGTCTGCAAACATTAATGTCATCTCTCTCTCTCCCTCTCTCTCCCTCTCCCTACCCCCCCACCCCCACTAGTTATTTGGAATTCTGCATCAGCGAAGTTTGCTGCCTGGCTGATACCCATGGGACTGATCCAAGGCAGTGGGGTTGGCCCAGCCTCTACAGAGCCCCTTTTGGCTTGCTCGCTCACTCACTCACTCACTCACTCAGTCCTGTCTTCTGTCTCCTGCTTCTCTCCTAGGTCCAGTGCACTCAGAAGCAGGCTTGCTGCTCTGGACCCTGGTGGGGACTTCCCACATTCTGGCACTCTAAGTCCCTTTGGTCTCTGTGGCGAAGTCCCAAGTGGGATCCCAGGTAACAACTGGCAATGAGGAAGGGTGCCTCAAGGAAGCTAAGAGATGCATTGGGGCAAAGTGGAGCATGGTGGTAAACTGAGTCTTGCTGTGGTAGGGGAAGTGCCCCTGCAAGGACAGCTCTGCCCTCTACTTCACAGTCCTGTCTTCTCTTCCCACTTCTGCTTTGCTTTTCCTCAACACTTCCCAGACCGGGTTCCTTCCCTGAGCGATCTAAACATACATACCCCTGAGTACCACACAGGGGCCTCCCCCTGGCTCACCCTCCCTGTTTCCCTTGCATAAGCTTCCATCTGGGGGGGAGTCTCTAGTGAGACCACAGCTAGAGCACTGCCTTGGGGCCTTGTGGTGGTGCACCTGGTTGAGTATATACATTACTATGCACACGGACCTAGGTTCAAGACCTCGGTCCCCAACTGCAGGGGGAAAGCTTCACAGTGGTGAAGCAGGGATGCAGGTCTCTCTCTGTATCTCTCCTTAATTCCTCATTTCTCTCAATATCTCTCTGTCCTACCATTAAGAGAAAAATAAAGGAAGGAAGGAAGACAGAAAGAAAGACAGAAAGAAAGAAAGAAAGAAAGAAAGAAAGAAAGAAAGAAAGGAAGGAAGGAAGAAAGAGGAAGGAAGGGAGGAAGAAAGAAAGAAAGAAAGAAAGAAAGAAAGAAAGAAAGAAAGAGAGGGAGAAAGGGAGAATGTGGGGCCAAGCGGTGGTGTACCGGGTTAAGCACACATAGTATGAAATGCAAGGACCCGCTGAAGGATTCCGGTTTGAACTTCGGGCTCCCCACCTGCAGGGGAGGGTCGCTTCAATCTCCATCTGTGGAGGCCAGTGGTGGTGGACAGAGAACCTGGCTGTCTTGTCTCTCCTGGGCATTTTGGCCCATTTTGAGTCAAGGAGAAAGGGCGGCAAGGCGGGAGGGAGGAGCCGGGTGGGCTGATGGGAGGACTTGGCACTGGAGGGCCAGGCCGCGGGGTGGGAGGATGCTGTTTATTTGACTGTGATGTATATTTAAGGGTCTTGGTTACAGTGGCCCAGGGCGCTCAGTAACGAGCTGCAGCTGTCTGGTGGCTCATTGGCTCATTAGCTTTCCTGACATCTTCTCCAGGCGGGTCCTGGGGGAGCAGCCCCCCAGCCCCTCTCTGGGCCAGCGGGAAGGCTGCCTCCTTGCCCCTAGCCCTGGAGTCACCATGATGAATGGCGCTGCTGCCCTGAGCAGACACACGCCTTCCTGGAACAAGCCCTGTTTGTTTAAGGCAAACAATCCAGAGGATACTGCTGAAAGGCCCTGGATTGAAGACCCAGCCTCACCTGAGGCCCCCTGTCCCTCTGCCTCCGGGAGCTGGGGAAGGGCCATGGGGGACCAGGCTGGCACTGTCCTCAGGATGAGCCTCAGACTAGTTCATTGGAACTGAGTTGTGTTGTGAGGGAAAGAAGCTAAACTTCTGCAAAGAAGTGGAGCCATTGGCAGGCAGCATGGTTAATACATCATCATCGTTGTTGTTGTTATAATTTACCAGAGCACTGCTCAGCTCTGGCTTATGGTGATGCTAGGGATTAAACCTAGGACCTCCGAGCCTCCAGCATGAGAGACTGCTGCATAAATCACTGTACTATCTTATCTGCCTGGCCCAGCTAGTGGGCATTATGAGGGCAGGCACTTGGACATCTAGTCTCTCCCCAGGCTGCTCCTTCAACCCAGGATAGGGCACATTGTTAGAGCAACAGTTCTCAACTCTGTTGCACACTGAAGTCCCTGAGGAGTGCTTAAGAAAGATGAATGCCTGTTATTCACAATAGCCAAAGAGTGGAAGCAGCCTAAATGTGCATCAACAGATGACTGGCTAAAGGGCTATAGGGGGCTATAGGGGGCTGGGTGGTGGTGTACCCTGTTAAGCACACATAGTACTAAGTGCAAGGACCTGTCCAAGGCTCTGGGTTTGAGCCCTGCTCCATACCTGCAGGGAGGCTGTTTCATAAGTGGTGAAGCAGGTCTGCAGGTTTCTGTCTTTCTCTCTCCCTATTTCCCCATCCTCTCTCACTTTCTCTCTATCCTATCCAATAAAGTAAATAAGTAAATAAAAATGAAAAAAATACAACCCAGGAGCAGTGGATTCATAGTGCTGGCACCAAGACCCAGCAGTATCCCTGGGGGCAAAAAAAAAACACACACACAAAAACCCATGATATATAATGCATGAAATACTACTGTGCAATCAAAAAGATGGTATTGTGTCCTTTAGTACAAACGGATGGAACTGGAGATGGTGGTGTTTAACTAAGTAAAGAGAGGAAAGACAGCTATGGGTGGTTTTACTCATATGTAGGGTCTAGAGAACTGATACACGTGAACTTGAAAAAAAAACTAGAAGCAAGTAATTGTTTCTAAGACTGTGAGAACTCTGGTGGTTATCTTTGGGAAGTAGAATGGTAGGGACACAGGACTTTGGTGGTGGGTGTGGTGTGGAGCTGCCCTGTAACCTTATAATCTTGTAACCTATTAATTATAAATTGAAAAAACGAGAAAAGAAATAAAGGAAGACAAGAAAGATGGAACCTGTTCCCAGAGACCTGATTCAATTGGCGTTCACAAACTGCCACACACATTACCCTCCCTCCCCACTGAAGGCCCTGAAGTGATTCGAATGTGTACTCAGAGTTCAGAGGCATTGGTTTTGGGGGTGGGGAGTGGTGCTGCCAAGACCTCTCTGTTGTTACTTGATCTTCCTTGAAAATGCCTATTTCCTTTGCAAATACCGCCCGGAAGCCATCGGTTCACAGCACGTGGGTCCCAGAAGTTCCTCTACTGGGAGTTTTTCCAGAATAAGCCCTCTGCATGGGAACAGAAAGGGGCCTTTGAATACATGTCTGCTCTACGCTGGGTTTAGAGATGGCACAGCTGAGCCGTTCTCTTCTCTGTGGGAGGAAGCCCAGCTCACAGGGAAAGCACTTTGCAAATGTTAAGCATCCACACTACGCTACAGGGTCTCACTCAGAGGGAGTGGGTGAAGGAGGAGAGCGAAAATGGAGCATTGCAGGTATACTTCCCTGTTTCCTGTCTGTCTAAGCATTTTCCTCTTGGCTTAGCAGTGAATGATGATATAGATAGATGGATGGGTGGGGTAAACGGAGGAGTGGAGGAGTCTCCCTTGTTTGGGGCTCCAGTCATTAGATTCGGCTTCGGGTCACCTGGGCTGCCATCACTGCTGTCACCACAGTGACTAATGGAGGGCAGGGGCTGAGAGCGGCACTGAGAGAACTTGTCGGCCTTGGGACTCGGGGGAGGGCCATTAATAAGCAACAAGTATCCAGAGCTGGGCCTGACAGGTCTGTGAGCAGCTAGGCCAATTTACATGGCCACTGCAGTCTGCCACGAGTGCACAGCTCCCAGCCCTCACCACGCAGCCCAGCCAGGAATGTTCTGAAAGGTCTTCTGGCCAAAAGGGCCATTTCTGTTAAAGCGTGAGTTGTGTTCTTCAGGCACCAGGTAGGGAGGAGAGGGACTGCATGCCAGGTAGAGACAGCCCAGTGCTAGGAAAGTTGGTGCCAGGCCAAATAACTATTCCCTGGAGACACTTGGCTCTTTTATTTTTTTTTCCTTACAGTTGCTGTCGTTGGGGCTCAGTGCTGGCACTACGAATCCAACACTTTTGGCAGTCTTCTTTCCTTTCCTTCTCTCTCTCTCTCTCTCTCTCTCTCTCCATTCATTAGGACAGAGAGAAATTGAGAGGGAAGGGGGAGATGGAGAGAGGGAGAGGAAGACAGATACCTGTGGACCTGCTTTACCACTGGTGAAGCATCCCCTCTGCAGGTGGAGAGTGGGGACTCGAACCCTGGTCCTTGTGCATATCCTTGTGCACTTAACTGGGTGCACCATTGCCTGCCCCCCCACTACTATTAGCTCTTCAAGTTCCTGCCCAGCTGCCGGCCAGGCTCCTGTTCTCCTTCCCCCCCAGCAGGGCCCCTTGGCAAATGATATAGAATGTCCACAGGAGCTTCCAGCCCAGGAAGAGAACAAAGTGCCAAAGAAGCACAGCAAAGAAAGAGTCCCACAGAGGAAGGGACACTGCTGACCTGGAGGAGGTGGCCTATAAGCACAATGTGAATTTTTCCAGTTGTGCCCCAGGAAATAGAACTCTTCAGAATCCATCAGGAAGTGCTCAGAAGCAGCCGGTGGAGAGGGTGTCAGAGGCCCAAGGGACTGCTTGTGCACCATGGGGAGGCAGAGGCCCCCAGAGGCGGTGCTGCAGGTAGAGTTGATTCCCAACACAGCATATGATGGGGTGAGGCTCTTGTTCTCTCTCTTGTGCTAATAACCCTTTAATTTTTTAATTTTTAGTTGCCACTAGGTTTATCATTGGGGCTCAGTGCCTGCATGATGAATCTACTACTCCTGGTGGCCACTCCCCCCCCCCAACCTTTTTTTTTCTTTGTAAAGACAGAGAATTTGAGAAGGGTGGGAGGAGGTAGGGGGGAGGGAGAGGGAGACCTGCAGCGGAGTGCTCTGCTTGTGAAGCTTCCCTCCTGCAGGTGGGGTGCAGGGGTTTGAACCTGGGTCCTTGCGCATGATAATTTGTGTGCTCAACCAGGTGTGCCACTGCCCATCTACGCCAATAAACCTTTAAAAATGTGTGTGTGGGGGGACGGATGAACTGATGAGATTGCTCACTAAGATAGTGTGCCAAGCATAGCCCAAATTTGAAAAACCCCCCACACACACACTGCACTGGGGAAAGCTTGAATGCTGTGGTCTCTCTCTCTCTGTCTCCCTATCTGTCGGAAGACAGTTGGCTGAGAGAGATAACAAGAAAAAAATGGGAGGGGGAGTTGACCTCAGGGTCTCCTGGGACCTGTCTAGAAACCAGTTTTGGGGAAGGGGGAGGGGACATGACTCACAGTGGGAGGATGGACTCAAAATGCCCTTTTTGTTGGAGTGGTTGAGAGTAATCCCCCAGGAAGGCGTAATCCATTTCAGCCCTCCTGTGCAGCACTGGTGTGTCCCAGTGGCGGGGAGATCTGGTGCCGATTACCAGGTTTCGGTGCATTAAATAATGCAACAATAAAACGTGGGTCACTGCAGCACAAAGTCCCCTTTATTTTGACAAGTGTAGTTTTTACTCTGAAGTGTTATCATAAATAATTAAATTAAACCAGCAAATGGCTTGTAGTGTGCTTTGCTGAAGTAACCAAGTCTCTGTAACCCCAGACGCCCAGCCACTCCTATGGGGGATTCTTGGCTCAGACACGGGGGGTGGGGGGGGTTTAGAGCTCAAGAGCAGTTGAACTCTGCAAGGGAGAGAGAGAGAGAGAGACAGAGAGAGAGAGACAGAGAGAGAGACAGAGAGAGAGACACACAGAGAGAGACAGAGAGAGAGACAGAGAGAGAGACAGAGAGAGACAGAGAGAGACAGAGAGAGAGACAGAGAGAGAGGAGAAGGCACTTCTCAGCTCTCCGCTGCTCCACCCTTCCTGCTGCCACCCCCCTCAGCGGTGCCCATACTGCCATTTGACCTGTGGGGCTTTGTGCCCCAGCTCTGGAGGGGGTGGCTGTGGTGGCAGTGGTGGTTGGGGATACCCAGTGACATGAGGCAGTGGTCTTTGCTTTGTGCAAATTCTGTGTTCAACCACTGGACTCTTTCTTCCCTGGCTTTGTGTATGTGTCTTTGTGTCTGTGTGTGTGTATGTGTCTGTGTATATCTGTATGTGTATCTACAAGTGCCTGTGTTTCTGTGTGTGGCTGCTGGTGGAGCTCCCTGTTGGATCTGGGGGTCCTATGTGGTCAGGTTGAAAGGAGCAGGCTTTCAGCAAACAGCCCATGTCCCCCCCCCACCTTGGATCCAAGGCTCACAGCACCCCCTTCCCAGACAAAAGGGTAATTTGGCTCGCTAGACCATGTGACAAGGTGCTGGCAACATTCATTTAGCAAATAACAACAACAATAATAATACAAGATGAAAGGTTTTGGGGCTCTGCCTCCTGCTCCTCAGCCAGGCCAGAGAGCAGCCAGGCAGCCCTTCTGCTCCTCCCTCCACCCCTCTGGGTCTTTCACCCCCTAATCCACAGAGTGGGGAGCGGTCACACAGGCCCCCCCTGCTCTCGACAGGAAGCTGGCTCACAGGGCTGGCTCCCCTTGAAGCCCAGCCTAGCTCACTGAAACCCAACCCCACGTTCCAGCTGCAGCAAGAAAGAGCCCCAGGCCTGGCCCTCCTTCCCTGGGGACCCTGCAGCCTACAGATCTCATGCCTGGAATTTTCTCTACAGCCGTCCAGGCCCGCACAGCCTCCGCTGAACAGAGGGCAGGAAAACTGGGACCACAAAGGGCAGGAGAGTTGGGGCCATCCTCTTTTTATGCTCCCACTTCCTTGCCATGGGCTGCCTCCCACCTTACCCAGGAGTGGGGGATGGGGATGTTCTTCCCCAGGAGGCCCCTAGCCTGGGCACAGGGCCCAGAACAGCCCCTAGTCCTGGTCTCTCCCTGCCTGAAGAGCAGACTCTTGCACCGTCCACGGCAGTGAGAGGTGGGACCCGTGCCAGAGTCGAGCATCACACTCTTGGCAGATAAGGGAACCCTGAGACAAGGGGACAGGCAAGCTGGGCAGGAGCACCTGGGCCAGACCTCAGGGCTTTCCCGAGGAAAGGAAGGTCTCCTGCAGAAGTGAAGTGGGCAGATCCAGGCACACCTGATTAAACTCATGGATTACAGTGCACAAGGACCCAGGTTCAAGGCCCTGGTGCTCACCTGCAGGGGGAAAGCTTCACCACTGGTGAAGTGGGGTTGCAAGTGTCTCTCTGTCTCTTTCCCTATTTCCCCTTCCCCCTTCTCCTATCAATTTCTCTCTGTCTTTATCCAATAATAACTAAATAAAATATTTTTAAAAATTTAATAGTCTTTTCTGTAAAAGGTTGAGATCATTATCCTGCCTGTTCAAAAAAGGGGGGAGGGGCTTTTGCTGCTGCTCTTGGCACAATTCAGGTTCAGCCAGTAATCTGTACCCCCCATCCCTGCAGCCCCAATAACAGGTGTCATAGTGTAAGAGAGTAGAAGAAAGGTTCTGGGGGCCAAAGCTGGGGCCAGCAACCATCTTCCCTCTAGTCCTCACTTGCCCAGTCTGTGATTCCAGACTAAGACCGTTTGCCATGACTACAGCCTCCACACACCTAGCAAGCATTCAGTTCCTACTGTGCCAGGCTGTGAGTTGCTGGAGATTGAAAATCAACAGGCTGCCCCCCCCCCAAGGGTCACACTGAATACTGTGTGCGTGAAGGTGCTCAGGGAAAACTGAAATGTTGATATAAATAGATAAGGCCCAGCTGTAATGATCTCATTAGCGTTCCTGGAATGGGGCTGAGAAAGTGATTCTGAGAGTTCTTGCAAACAGTGTTCAGCCAGCCAGACCTGTCTCTAATCTGGCCCGCGCTATTTATTTGCTTAGCAAACCATTTCTTCAGAGATAGTGGGAGAAAGGAAAGACTTCAGACCAGCCTGGGGCAAAATTTATCCCAAATTTAGAGCGAGCAAGTGGGGGTCTGCATTAATTAGGTCTTTCTGTAGCTTAATGTATAAACCTGGGCTCAGGAAATTCAGCCTTTAAAGCAGGTGCCCTTTCAAATGAGGTGGGTTTCATGTGACTATTTTAACTTCAGCTCCATTACCCTTTATGGGCTGCAGGGGCGTGGGGGGAGCCCGAGGGGAGGGATCTGGTGCAGGCCTGCTTCCGGGAGTGGGGAGCCAGAGGAACCGTAAAAAAAAAAAAAAAAAAAGCCCTCGCAGGCCCACAGGCCAGACCTGGTAAATTCACACTTACAGGTCCTGGCTGGGATCCTCCTGCGCCAGGCTGAGGGCAGGGGCCGAGGCTTCCAGCTGTGCTCACAGGCTGCTTCCTGCTGGGGTCTCCTCCTTCAGCCGCACACCCACCCCTCACCATCTCTGCACACTTTCCCCCTCTCAGACGCATGCGCACACGCGCACACACACGCACTCCCACCCCACTTCAGACAGAGGGTCGAGAGGGACAGACAAAAGAGAGAACAACACTAGAGTTTGCTCTGGTGGCACTACAGGATGCTGAGGTTAAAACCAAGTCACACCAATGGCAGGATGCACTTCCCACCTGCTAACCTCTCTCTCCAGCTCCATCATGGAATTTTTTTTTTTAAGATAGCAAACAAGAACAGAAAGGGGAAACAAATAGAACTTGGACTGGTTGGGGGTATTGCACCAAAGCAAAGGACTCTGGAAAAGGAAGACAGGGGAGTGGGTGGAAGGCAGCAGGGCTTTCAGGGCCTGGTACAGGATGATGGACTTAATTTGGTAGTGAGAGTGTGGTGTAGACATCTACCTTGGTGAGATGAGAAATCGTACTCATGTGCCCACAATTGTACTGTAAACCATTAACTCCCAACAGAAAAGGAGGAGGAGGAGGAGGAGGAGGAGGAGGAGGAGGAGGAGGAGGAGGAGGAGGAAGAGGAGGAGAAAGAAAGAAAGAGAGAAAGAAAGAAAGGAAAACAAAGATTTATTCTAAGAGGGAGAGCGAGCAAAGTACTACTCTTGTATAAGTGAGGCTGAGTATAAGTATACCTACATTTTCCCCCACTGAGTCACTTCCCCAACCCCTGGCATTGTATAGATTTGATTGTACAGTGCAATGATTTGATACACCTGCACGTGGTGAGATGATTAATACAACCACGTTAATGAGTGCATCTATCATCTCACATACTTGGTGTGTGTGTTCGTGTGTGTGTGTGTGTGTGTGTGTGTGTGTGTGTGTGTGTGTGTGAAAATGCTTAATCTCGCCCCTCCTAGCAGATTTCAAGTATCTAATACTGTGTTGTTGACGATATCAATGTGTGTTAGAGCCTCAGAACTTGAAGATTGAAAGGCTGTACCCTTTGAGTAACATTCCTCCATTTCCCTCACCTAACCTCTGGCAACCTTTGCTCTGCTCTCTGTTTCTGAGTTCAACTCTTTTCTCCCCCCTTCCCCAAATTCCACCTATTAGTGATACCCTGCAGTATTTATCTTTTCCTGCCTGGCTTAGTTCACTTATCATGATGCCCTCCCTTTCATCTGTGGTGCTGGAAGCAGCAGGATTTCCTTCGTTGTCATTACCAAATGATACTCTATTGTATTTACATACCTCTCTTTTTCCTCCTCTTCCTTTTCCAGAGCACTGCTCTGCTCTGGTTTGTGGTGGTACAGGAGATTGAACCTGGGACCTTGGATCCTCAGGCAGGAGAATCTCTTTGCATAACCATTATGCTGTGAACCCCACCCCATACCACATCTTCTTTATCCATTGACAGACACTGATGTTGTTCCCCTCTCTTGGCTATTGTGAATTATACAGCAGTGAACAGAGAGCACAGCAGCATCTCAAAACGTGTGGTTTCACTTCCTTTGAATATGTACCTCGAAGGGCTGATTCTATTTTTAAGATTTGGAGGAACATCCAAACTGTTTTCCATAATGGCTGAGCCACTCTACATTCCTACCAACAGTGCACAAGAGCTCTCTCTTTTTCTCCACCCTCACCAACACTTGCTGTCTCTTATCATCTTGATAGCAGATATCTGAACAAATGTGAGGTGACAGCTTATTGTGGTTTGACTTGTACTCCTCTGATGGTCAGTGATGTTGACCAGAATGTCTGTGGGCCATTTGTATATCTTCTTGGGAAAATGTCTAGTTTAGGTCTTTTGCTCATTTTTTAAAGTCCAGTTTCTCTTCCTTCCTTTCTTTCTTGCCTGCTTTCTTTCTCTCTTTTTCTTTTCTTTCTTTTTTTTTTGTAAATTTCTTTATTGGAGATTAATGTTTTATAGTTGACAGTAAATACAATAATTTGTACATAACATTTCCCAGTTTTCCACATAACAATACTACTGAGTTGTTAAATGTTCTTTGTGTATTTTGGAGAGTAACTCCTTTTGGATATATTTGTAAACACTGCCCTATGAATATGTTCTGTGAGTTGATGTCCATTTATTTATTTATTTATTTATTTATTTATTTTTCCTCCAGGGTTACTGCTGGGGCTCAGTGCCTACACTACAAATCCACTGCTCCTGGAGGCCATTTTTTCCCCTTTTGTTGCCCTTGTTTATCGTTGTTGTTATTATTATTGTTGTTGTTGCTATTGTTGTTGTTGGATGGGACAGAGAGAAATTGAGAGAGGAGGGGAAGACAGAGAGGAGGAGAGAGAGATAGACTCCTGCAGACCTGCTTCACCGTTCATGAAGTGAGCCCCCTGCAGGTGGGGAGCCGGGGCTCGAAACAGGATCCTTACGCCGGTCCTTGCGCTTTGTGCCATGTGCGCTTAATCCGCTGTGCTACTGCCTGGCCCCCTGATGTCCATTTTGTTCCCTGATTCCTTTGCTGTGGGGAAACTTCTTTTCATCTGACGTGGTTGCAGCTGTTTATTTTTGCTCTTGTCTGTGCTTTTGACGTCAGGTCTCTCAAAAAGAATCACCAAGACCAAGGTCAGGGCCTTCTCTTCTTCTACATTTTCTTCCAGGAGGTTCATAGACTCAGGTCTCATGTTTAGTTCATTTGGAGATGAATTGCATATGGTGTAAAATGACAGCCTGGTCTCACTATGACTGTCCAGCTGGACTCCTGGCTTGTGGGTGGCCTCAGATTCCCAGCCATCAGACTGCAGGCCACGGGACACTATCTCACTCAAGAGCCTCTTGCCTGATCCTGAAACTCCTCCACCCCCACCCTTGGTGCCCCCACCCCACCCACATCTGCCCAGTAGCAGCCCAGGTCAAGCCTTCTTTGCCAAGGCCACTTGTGCCTACTGAGCCCTTGAAGCCAATCTGAACTGAGATGTCCCTGGTCTGTGAAACACACCCTGAAGCCTCAGTGGGAAACAAGGAATACAAAATCACTTATTAACAATTTTATAGTAATTACATGTGATGGAGTTACTGGGCAGAAGAAAATACATCATTAAAATAAAAGTCACCTGTTTCTTTTTAAGGTTTAATGGAGAGACTGGAAAGTTTGAAATGACGCACGTGCCAGACATTTGTGATTCACTTGTGTCTCTCCTGGACAGTGCTGCTTGGGAGTATCGTGACTTGCAAACTGCCCAGACTGGGTAGTGAGCCGGCTCTCCTTTTATCTATTCTTTTCCTTTCTTTTCTCTTTACCCTCTTTCCTTTTCTTTCTCTCTCTCCTATTCTTTCTGCTCTTCTTTTTTTTCTTGCCACTAGATTATCACTAGGGCTCAGTGCTAGCACTCAGAATCTACCACTCCTGGTGGCCATTTTCCCCTTGTTTTTTAAATTTTTATTTTTTCAATTTTATTTGATAAGATTGTGAGAAATTGAAAGAGGAAGAGGAGATAGAGAAGGAGAGAGACAGACACCTGCAGACCTGCTTCACCACTTGTGAAACTTCTCCCCTGAAGGTGGAGAGTGGGGGGTCAATCCCGGGGGTCCTTGTGCATGGTAATGTTTATACTCAAGTGGGTGAGCCACTGTCCAATTCCCTCTTCCTTCCTTCCTTCCTCTCCCCCACATCACTTTGTTTTCTGCTTTTTTAACCAGAGCACTGCTCAGCTCTGGCATGTGATGGTGCCAGGGACTGAACCTGTGACCTCTTGTATGCAAACCTTGTGTGCCACTGCTGCTCCTCACCCCACCCCCGCCCACCCCGTGATCTCTCTAAACCTCTGTCCACCTTGATTTCAAACAGGATTAGAGTCAACTGCTTCAAATGGTTGTTGGTAGGATTTAGCGTCCCTAATAGTGGTGGGAGCCCTCAAGTCAGCTCAGTGCAAGTTGGGCTTCTTACTTTTCCTTCCCAAATCACATTTCCACTGCTCCTCTCCCCATCACCCGCAGCAGTGGTTCTCAACCCTCGATGTACCTACCCTGCTTCCCTTAGGCAGCTTTAGAAAAGCAGACCCGGGCCTGGGCCCTTCTGGTTTAACTGGCCTGAGGAGGGAATTGGCATCAGTTGATTCCTGAAGATGCCATGATGGGCTTCTCCTGCCCAGCATCCCTGAGAGCCCTGGGCCTCACAGAGCTGCTCCCTTTCTCACCCTCAGTGCTCTGGCCCCTTCATGTGGTGTCCGTTTAGCATCCTACATGTGTTTTGTGCTCCTTTAATTATAACCACCATTTCCAAAAGCCCACCAAATGTCAAACACTTCACATACATTGTCTCTAATCCTTACCACAACTCTGCTAGGTAAATTAGATTAACCCCATTCTGCGGATGAGGAAGCTGGGGCTTAGAAAGGTTAAAGGCACTCGCTTGTTCAGTCAGTGGAGGGGAATCAGCGGATGGCCAGACTACCTGGCCTTAGCTTTAAACTATGCATAGAGGGCTGGGGAGACAGCATAGTGGGCCTACAAAAGACTCTCCTGCCTGAGGCTCTCAAGTCCCAGGTTTAATCTCCAGAACCACCATCAGCTGGAGCTGAGCAGGACTCTGGTACAAGAAAGCACCCCGTGAACTCACACAGTTTGAATGTAAACTTCTGGAGACAGGGGTATGTTCTCTGTACTTGTCACAGCACTCACCCAGCATGCTCAGTGGCCCCTTGGTAAATGGACTTAGGCGTGTGACTGAGAGCACTCTCAGCAGGCAGCTGGGTGGGCTAACGGGCCCCTCTAACCTTGGCTTGAGTTACCAGGCAGGAACCAGAGCTTCAAGGCTGCCTCGCAGACAAAGCCTGATGAGCAGGAAGGCTCCAGAAAGGACAGCAGGCACAAAGGGCTTGAGTTTCGTGCCTCCTGGGTTGGGGAGCAGGTGCCCCAATCCTACCCCAACAGCACCTTCCCCCAATTGTGCTAATTATGGTCTGCTTGGATGTGCCCATACTCACCAGTCACTGTTTCAAAATGGTGCCTTTTCCAAGATATGATTCAAGTTCTCTACTTTTTTTCTTTTTGTTTTAAGCTTTTATTGATTTATTTTGGATAGAAACGGAGAGAAATTGAGGGAGGGAGGGAGGGAGGGAGAGAGAGAGTTGCAACACTGCTTCACTGCTCATGAAACTTCCCCTCTGTAGTTGGGGACAAGGAGCTTGAACCTGAGTCCTTATGCAGAGTAACATATACTCTCAACTGGGTGTACCACCGCCTGGCTCCATTTTCTACTTTTGTTTGTTTAATTGCCACTAGGGCTATTACTGGGGCTTGGTGCTAGCTCTACAAGTCCATCACCCCGGCAAACATTTTTTCCCTTAAATTTTTAAAATTTAAAATTATTATTCATTTATTTTAGACAGAGAAATTGAGGGAAAGAGAGAGAGAGAGAGGGAGACAAAATGACACCTGTAGCTCTGTTTCATTGTTTGTGAAGCTTCTTCCTTGCATGTGGGGAGTGGGGGCTTGAACCTGGATCCTCGTGCATGGTAATGTGTGCACTCAAGTGGATGCACCACCAACAAGCCCCCTACTTTTTTTTTTTTTTTTGGAAAACATACAATAAGAACACTCTTGGGCAGGCAAGTGTCTCATCTGGTAGAACACACATATTCTGTAGTCCAGGAGGTAGCACAGTGGATAAAGCATCAGACTCTCAAGCATGAGGTCCTCAGTTCAATCCCCGGCAGCACATGTACCAGAGTGATGTCTGCTTCTTTCTCTCTCCTCCTATGTTTCTCATAAATAAATAAATAAATAAGATCTTAAAAAAAAAGAACACACAGATTCCTTTGTTATTTGTTTATATATCACCCACATTTCACTGCTTTGACTTGATTTTTCCAGATGGAGAGGAAAAGGAAAAGATAGCGCAGCACAGATGTTTTCCTCCAGTGTGCTTGGGGTGGGCTAGAACCTGGGCTGAGCAGGCACACTCTGCAGGGGAGCTATTCTGCAGGCCCTGTCTGTATATGAACATTCTTCAGTCAGGGGACTCACCTGCACCTCTCCCCGGAGGACAGGGGCACTGCAGTGACACGGCAAGAAGATTGTAATATCACGTCTGGGGTGGAAAAATCTGGGTCCTTCCGGAAATGGTGGCATTATAATAATTTATTTATATATTTTTTTCATTTGTGACCAATAGTGGATTACACAATATAAGATTACAGGGTAGAGTTCCACACCACATTTACTATCAAAGTTTTATCTTCCCACCCTCTAGCCTCCTAAAGATAACCACTATAGTTCTCTTAAGTCTTAGACACAGTATATTTGCTTCCATTTCCCCCCCCCCCAGTTTATATGTATCAGTTCTCCAGATTCCACATATGAGTGAAACTATCTGGTAGTTGTCTTTCATCTTTTTACTTACTTTGCTAAGCATCACCACCTCCAGTTCCAGGCATTTTGTCCCAAAGGACACAATATCATCTTTTTGATTGCAGAGTAGTGTTCCATGGACTATATATCCCATTACTTCTTTATCCAGTCATCTGTTGATGGGCATTCAGGCTGTTTCTACAATTTGGCTACTGTGAATAATGCAGCTATGAACATAGGAGTCTATATGTTCCTTCAAATTAGTGTTGGCATGTTCTTTGGGTAGGCATTACCATTACTTTTTAAAAATAAAATGCAAAAGATGAATGTGCAGGGAGAACGTGGCCAGTGGCTGTGTTGTGGTGAAGGGACTAAGGACAGTTTCGTTGCTTCTGTCGGCTGGCATGTCTATCGGTGTCTCTATGCCCTTGACAACATGTAGGAAAATTCCTGAGTGGTCCGTCCCCACTGAAGCCATAAGCTTTGATCTGAGCTCCTTCATCCTCAGCCTTGGTTCAGGCTGATTTGCTCCCCAACCCTTCTGGGAGGTGACAAGAACAGGGGGTGGCTCTGCAGGGTTACTTGAAAACCAGCCAGCCCATACCCTCACACCCCTCCAAAGTGAGAACTCAGCCATTTTTCCCAGCTGCTCCAGGAGTGAGAGGCCTAAGGAGTCTTCATCACAGTCTGCACTCCAGGAACGGGAGTTTGGTCTTCAGCCTCCATGTTAGGGTGGGGTGGGGGGTGGGGGGCAGCAGCGGCTCTTCTGTGGCAAGCAGGGGTAAAGTAGGAGACCACTTCTTTCTGGGGCTCCCTGGTGCCTCCGTCAGGCCTGGAGCAACACTGGGGAGGTGAGTGCCCTCTGGACGTGCAGAGTGTGTGGGGTGCATGCTAGGCTGGCAGGGGTCCAAAGGCAAGGTTCTGGAGAGTAAACAGCTTCCCCTCTCTGCTTAGGCTCTCCCCACACCCCAGCGGCTGGGGACCCCACTGGGGAGCAGCCTTGCCCGCAGACATGCAGGCAGTGGGCAGCCTGGCTCCAAGCTGCAGACATCTCTCAGATCCCAGTTCAAACCCTGTCCAGTGTCTCACTAGGACATAAACAAGCAGCCCCAGCAAAATGAGGTGCAGTCAGCCTATGTGAGAAGTGCCAGAGAAACCCCTGCCTGTGAGTGCTGCCCCAGCGCTGCCCAGGTGCTGTGGGCTCTGGGGTTTTAGGGAGCAGTCTCGTCTAGAGCTTTGCTCTTCTGGCTCTGCCTGAGGCCTGGCTTTGGAGAAGTCACATCACTCTAGTTCCAGACAGGCTTCTTAGCTATCTCTACCACCTTTCTCCATCCCCCCACCTCGCCTCCTCCTCCACTTCCTTCTCATTCCTCTTTCTTTCTTCTCCTCTCTTCTCCTTCTTGTCCCTTATCCCTTCCTCTTCTTCTTTCCTTGTTATCACCAGAGTTTCACTGTCTTCAGTTTTTTTTCTGAAAGACACACACACACACAGACAGGGAGAGAGAGAGAGAGAGAGAGAGAAGGAGAGGGAGAGGGAGAGGGAGAGGGAGAGAGGGGAGAGAGAGAGAGAGAGAGAGGAGAGGGAGAAGGAGAGGGAGAGGGAGAGAGGGGGGGAGAAAAGGGAGAGAGAGGGAGAGGGAGAGGGAGAGGGAGAGGGAGAGGGAGGGGGAGAGAGAGGGAGAGGGAGAGGGAGAGGGAGAGGGAGAGGGAGAGGGAGAGGGAGAGGGAGAGGGAGAGGGAGAGAGAGAGAGAGAGACCATAGCACCAGAGCTTCCTTCAGTTGGATGGGGGCCAGGCGGCACATGACAAAGCAACACACTATCAAGTAAGCTGTCTTCTGGGCCCCATACTGCTTCTTTTTTTTTGCAATCTCCTTGGCCCTACATGGGTGAAGTAGTCTCTGTGGAGAGGACCTGACTCCCTCTTGGGCTTTATAATCACTTTCCTTCTGGAGGTGGGATGATGATGGTGAGAGATGTTGTTGTCCCCTGCCCCTGCCCCACTGTAGAATCTGTTAGGAGAGAGACCGATCTAGAAGATTCCAGTGATGCTCCCCACAGTGGCATATCCAAACTGGGGGGGGGTATTTCTGAGAGACAATCCTTACTTATTTTTACAGTCCTTACTACAGTTGTAAGAATACTATAAATCATGATAATTACTACTAACATGTACCAACTAGCAAAGCACTTTCTCAGACCCTTTCTTTCTTTATTTCATTCCTTCTCTTCTTTTTCTTTACATGGAGAGAGAGGGAGAGGGAGAAAGGAAGAGAGGGAGAGACACTACAGCACCAAAGCTTCCTTCAATGCAATGAAGGCCAGATGCAAACCTGGGTCATGTGCTCAAAAAAGCAACGCACTATCCAAGTGAGCTATTTCACTGGGCACTCAGAACCCATATTCTTTATTTCTCTCTGTAAAGAGCCCTCTGGCTGATACTGTTATCTTCATCTCAAAAAACAAGGCCATTGAGGTGTTGAAAAGTGAACGGTGACCATAGGTGAGTGAGAATGGCATCTCCTAGCCCACATCCTGGGGGTAACATGATAAAATGCACTCAAAAGCCAG
This sequence comes from Erinaceus europaeus, assembly GCF_950295315.1. Taxonomy (NCBI): domain Eukaryota; kingdom Metazoa; phylum Chordata; class Mammalia; order Eulipotyphla; family Erinaceidae; genus Erinaceus; species Erinaceus europaeus. Next base: position 79,776,149 of record NC_080175.1, read on the forward strand.
CCCCTGGGGTTTCCCTGTTTGCCCAGAGCCCTGCACACCGCTGGGTTGTCTGCTCTGTTCTCCCCTCAGCAGAGGACATGGAGATGGGGACACTGGGTCATCTCCCCAGGGATCAGTGACAGCTGGGGACTGTGGGTGATGGTTCATGTTGATGGGTTCACCCTCCCCTTCCTCAAGTCCTTCTAACCTTCTGACCTTGTGAGAAGAGATAAAGTTTTCTCTTGGGATGCACCCCTGGCCATTGGGGAAATTTCTGGAAAGGCAGGCGTGTCAGTGTGTGGAGAGGGGCAGGAAAGGCCCCGTTTTCTCACCTGCCCTGCCTCTGGATGACGTGTCCAGGTTAGAACTCTTATTAGAATAGGAATGGGGGGACAGGCAGTTGACTTCTAGATTGCTGTGGAGTGAGTGCTGGGGGTGAGTGGGTCCTGGACTGAGTGTCCTAGAGCCTGCTATCAGCTTAATGTGGCATTGCCCACCACTCTGCCTTTGTAGCCAGCCATGAGAAGCAGGAGCAAAGGTCTTCTCCAGTTAGCCATTCCCCCCCCCTGTGAAACCCCAGCTGAGGTTCCCCAGCCCCCTCCCCAGGGTGGGCAGGCAGACAAGTCCTCAAAGTCATTCCCACTAACTTTATGAACCCCTCTCCTTGCTCTGCTCAGGAATTAAGACTGCTGAAACTCTAAAGTTGGGTGCTACAGTAACTGACCATCAGTGTCCCCAGTTACCGTTTGCCCTGATTGTTACTTACCCTGCTTTCTTAGAAAGAGATGAAGGGGTTCTGAGTGGTAGTGCAGTGGCTTAAGTGCACATGGTGCAAAGCTCAAGGACAGGCGTAAGGATCCTGGTTCGAGCCCCCAGCTCCCCACTTGCAGTGGGGGTTGCTTCACAAGCAGTGAAGCAGGTCTGCAAGTGTCTCTTTTTCTCTCCCCCTCACTGTTTTCCCCTCCTCTCTCCATTTTTCTCTGTCCTATCAAACAATAATGACAGCAATAACAATAACAACAATAAACAAGGGCAACAAAAGGGAAAGAATGGCCTCCAGGAGCAGTAGATTTGTAATGTAGGCACTGAGCCCCAGTAATAACCCTGGAGAGAGAGAGAGAGAGAGAGCAAGAAAGAGAGAGAGAGATGGGGCTGGGTGGTGGTGCACCTAGCTGAGTGCATATGTTACCATGCTCAAAGACCCAGGTTCAAGCCCCTATCCCTCCCCTCTGCACCTGCAGGGAGAAATCTTCATAAGTAGTGAAGCAGGCTTGCAGGTGTCTCTCTTTCTCTCTTCATCTCTATGTTCCCCTCCCTTCTCAGTTTCTTTCTATCCTAGAAAAGGAAAGGAAAGAAAAGAAGAGAGAGAGAAGTGAGAAATCCTTCACTCTGTAGAGGCCAGGAACATTCATATACCTAGTTCCTCACATCTCTAGTTCATAAAATTTGTTGCTGATTGATTAGTCTCTAAAAAACTTTTTTTTTCCTTAGGGGGGTTAAACTTTATCTGTATCAATTTATTTTGCTACCCAGGGTTATCACAGGGGCTCTGTGCCTGCACAGCTCTACTGTTTTTGGATTGATAGAGTGGGAGAAAGAGAGAAGTGCAGCACTGCTTCATTGCCATGCAGGTGGGGAGTGGGGGCTTGAACCTGGGTCTTTGCAACATGTAACATGTGTGAGACCCCTTTCTCTTGTATTATGTGTGCACATGTGTGTTCTTAAAGATTTATTTCGTTATATATGAGAGAGTTTTACATGAGACACACAGAAAGACAAACCAGAGCCGTGTTCGAGTGCAGGGATGAGACTGGAAACCTCAGACACACACGCCCGAGGCTCTACCAGTTCAGCTACTTCCCTGGTGACTGTTGTCTGGCTTTGCAGGGAAACTTCTAGAACCTAGTTTGAAGTTTGAAGTTTGAATCGGGCCCAAAGCAACTGTGCCCAGAGGCACTTTTCAGGTGCCACCCTGGAGGCTGTATATATATTTTTAATTGGCTGGAGACAGAGAAAATGACAGGAAAGGGGGACTAGAAGGGGACAGAGAGAGAGAGAGAGACCCACAGAACTGCTTCACCATTCATGAAAGTTCCCTGATGCAGGTGGGGAGTAGGAGCTTGATCCCCGGTCCCTGAGCACTGTAACGTGTGTACTCTACCAGGTGTGCCACTGCCAGCCGCTGGGAGGCTGACTTTTAGAGGTCTGCTTCTGTGGCCTCTCCCTCCCTTGCTCAGCCCAGCGGCTGTGGCCCTTCCTATCAGATGTGGATGTTTTGGGCCCGGCTCTAGCCTGGTGGGTTGTGGGAAGGCCTCAGTAATTCCCCTTGCTGCCGCTGGTGCCCTGGGCAACTGGCCGGGCCGGGACTGCCAGGAGAGTGAGGGGGTGAGAGGGGAGGGCTGTCGGTGTGGGTGTCAGTGAGAACATTCCTCCAGCTGTGGGCAGCAGCCACCTCGCCTACCAGAGGCCCTTTCCATGGCCCACTGCAGCACCGCTCTCATGTTTATGAGCTTTGCAAGACTTAGATCACTCTGTAATAGCCACAGGTTTTAGGGGGTCATATCAAAGGTTAGAAAGCTGTGGAAAGAGTTCTTTCCCTATGAATCACATTTCCCAGCAATGTAATTGTTGAGAGGAGCCGGCTTGCTTTACAGAGTTACAGAGCTGGCAAGGGAAGGCATGGCAGGGTTTGGGGGCGGAGCAGGGAAGTGTTGAACTGTTGTGATCGAGAAACCTTCTCTGGACAAAGAAAGAGAAAGGAGTGGAAGAGAAAGACTCATAGAATCTGGTTGATGGACTAGCTTGTGTGTGTGTGTGGGGGGTGGTGGTTAACAACAGGCTATAGATGTTGCTTACCTGGAAAAACTGGATCCCCACATCACACAGCTCCAGGGAACACCCTGGCTTGGGCAGTACACAACTACACGCAGCAGTCTTGTCTTGCTCCTTTTTGGATCCATGTCACAGGCCCCCATAGATGGCCACAGATTATAATTTTCCCTATGCTTATGTGCATCCCCTGCCGGGTCATTTCACTGTTACACTTTCAAAGACAGGGATCATATATTCTTAACTGTTTGCTTCTGGGTCTGGCACAAAAGACATGCTGAGTGAATGTATGTCGAGTAAATGAGTGAATCAGTAGGGATAATCCAAGAATCAGGAGCCAAGAGGAGGTTTGATTTCCTTGAAGAAGACGTGTCACCAAAACAGGTCAGTTCCAAGACTGCCGAAATAGCTCACATAGCTAGTGCGCTGCTTTGCCATGTGCATGATCCAGGTTTGAGCCTGGCCCCCAACATACAGAAGGAAGCTTCCATGCTGCAGTCTCGCTCACTCTCTGCCTCTGACTAAAAACTAGTTGATAAGGGGGCCAGGCTGTGGCGCACCTGCTTGAGTGTACACATTATCAAGCACAAGGACCGAGCGCAAGGCCCTGGTCTCCACCTTGAGGGGGAAGGGAGGAGCCTCATGCTCAGTGAAGCACGGCTGCAGGTGTTTGCCTCTCTCCCTCTTTAGCTCCCCATCTCCTCTCAATTTCCATGTGTCCTATCAAATAAATGGCCATCCGGAGTGGTGGATTAGTAGCGTTAGTGATAACACTGGTGGCAATACAAATAAATTAATTAAAAATAAATAAAAATAAAAATGCACCAATTCCTTTAAGACCCATATTGACCACTACATTGCACAGCACCCATCCCATAAATCGATTTCTGTTCAATCACATACTCTCATTTCTCTGTGAGAACTTTCCAGCAAGAAGGCAAGCATGAGAAGCACTATTCCCTGGGGGGTAACTTGCATGCCAGCAATTTCAGAAGAGCGATCAGAACTGATAGAGGAGAAATCCTAGGCCAGGCCAGGGTCAGGGTGCCCAAGCCCACTTCGGGTCAGGTGGGTGAGCTTAAGCTGGTGGTAGGTGTGGTGAACAGATGTCCATCACAAGGAGATGAGAAACTGTATCCACATGTCGACTAGCGCTCTGAGAGTCAGCACTCTCCCTGTGCTTGTAAGGCCTGGGACAAGCCCTTCCCCTCCCAGAATCCTAAACATGGTCCAGGGCAGAAGGGTGAGAAGGACCCTCAGGGAGGTCCTGGAGTTCTGGGATATCTGGGGCACTGGAAGAAAGGTGCTGAGTGTGGAAACCGGCCTTGTTGGGGGTTGGGGAGATTCATACCTCACACCAACCCAGACTCTCCTCTCTGTACCTGGCTCCTGCCCTGGTCTCTGGTCCCTGGTCATAGCCCTACAGCCCTGTGGCCAATTGGTGGCCCCTGGTCCCAGCCCCCAGGCCTCAGTCCCCAGTCCTATGGCTACTGTTGGCCCCAACCCCCAGATCCCAGTTCCCAGATTCTAGTCCCCAGCTCCCAGCCCCCCAGTCCCTAGACCCCAGTCCTCAGTTCCAAGACCCCAGTGCCCAGACTCCAGCCCTATGGCCAGTTGGTAGCCCTAGCCCCCAGTTCCCAACTCCAAGTCCCCAGCCCCCAGCTCTGTAGCCAGTTGGTGGCCCCAGTCCCCAGCCCCCAGACCCCAGACCCCAGTTCCCATCCCTGTGGCCGAAGCTTTGCCCCTCCCCAGGCTCCCAGGGTTGGCAGCCTGGTGGCCACGCAGCACAACTCCACGCCTCTCCTCCTCAGTTTATTCCTTCCAGATACACAGTTGCTGCTTTTTATTTGGATCACTTTTCTGTGTTATGGTATTTCGGCTGTTTTTCCAATCTCCCCTTCCCCCCATGGCAGGATTCCTAAGAAGGCTCGTTTTTTTGGAGTGAGCTGAGAGCACATCTGCTCCCTGGCTGCAGCATTCCAGGAGGGCCCTGTGAGGGGCTGGGGCTGGGGAGCCAGGGCACACAGGCAGGGAGGGCACACAGGGCTGGGGACCCCCAGCTGCTGGGGACCCCCGGCTGCTGAGGCCTGGCCTGGGCACACTCGATGCCATGGGCAGGACTCAGCACCAGGCCTGTGGGCACTGCCTGGAGCCTCCCCTTGCCAGCTCCCTGGCCTGCCTGGCTCTGCCTGCTGGCACTCTGGGTTCCGGCCTGTGTGTGCCAGGTGTTGGGGAGAGCTAGCTAGCAGCCTTCCTTGTCTGTCAGCACTTCTGAGGGGTGGGGACTGTGTGTGGTCAGTGAAGGTATCAGCATGGGAATATGTAGGTACATTCCCCATGCTGTGTGTGTCTGTGTGTGTGTGTGCTTGGAAGTCACAGGGCCTGGGTTCCATACTTGACTGCCCCACCTATGGTTGTATGGACTTGGACAAGTCACTGTAGAGAGGAACTAAGCTGGGGATATAGCACAGTGGTTGTGCAGAGGATTTACATGTATGAGGACTCAGGTTCGATCCGTAGTACTACCAATAGGCAGAGCTGAGCAGTTCTTTGGTCTTAAAAGACAACAGAAAGGAAGGAAGGAAGGAAGGAAGGAAGGAAGGAAGGAAGGTAGAAAGAAAGAAAGAAAGAAAGAAAGAAAGAAAGAAAGAAAGAAAGAAAGAAAGGAAGAAAGAAAGAAAGAAAAGGCGCATAATCCCCTTACAGTGTCTTTCTTTCTGGTGTGATTGTGAGGGTTAACTGAGTTAATATATGGACATGCTTCCTGGCACACAGTAAGTACTCAATAAATGTCTCAGCCAGTCTTCTATTGATATATGCGTGGGAGTACTCATGGAATTTATTGGGTTCGAGGTGGTGCTTCCTAGACTTGTGAGTGTGAGAGTCACCCAGGGAGCTTGTTAAAACTCTGGCTTCTGGGCCTTGCCCACAGAGATTCTGGCCCGCCAGGCCCTGGGTGGGCTCAGGAATGTGTGAGGGATCCAGAGGCCCCGCTGCTGCTGGGGCAGTGCCCAGCCTGGAATCTGGAGTCATCTGAGGTGTTGGGGTGAACAGATCCTTGGAAGCCTGGGTTCTGGTATCTCCACCAGGAATTGGAGAGCCGGTGGAGGGGTGGAGGCAGATAAAGCCACAAAGTGGGCAATAACCACTCCAGGCCAAACCTTGAGACACTAGGAAGGAATGATGGTTGTGGGATTTTTCTTTTTCTTTGCTGCCAGGGTTATTGTTGGGGCTCAATGTCTGTGAAACTCTGCCACTCCCAGTGCCCTTTATTTATTTAGTTTTAATTTTCTTGTGATAGAGGGTGAGAGATAGAGAGACAGGGAGAGAGACTAAGAGAGAAAGAGACACACTATGGTCCTCATGAAGCTCCCCCCACCCTCACCTCCCCCCAGGTACTGACATGAGGTAGCCAGGGGCTTGAACCTGAGTCCTTGCTCATGGCAACACCTACCACCGTTTCCTGTAAGCCACCTGCCAGTCCAAGTTGTGGGGTTTGTAGGTAAGGGTTGCCATAGTCTTAGGCATAGTTACAACTAAGCCAGCCTGGCTTCCAAGCACAGGGTGTGGAAAATGACAAGCAGGGTATATTGCTGAGGCTTATACAACCCTCACAACAGGGAGACAGAGGGTTGGTGCCTCAAAAGCAGAAGCAGCTGTATCTGGAGGAAGACAGCCCCCAGGCTGAGCTGCTGAGCCAGCCCCCACCCCTCAAGCTGGGTTTCTGGGCCACTGGCAGAGTGACCATGCAGGGCTTGGGCTCTGTGGTCCAGCCAGACCCGAGGGCACAGTGTAGGGTAGGAATCCGACTGTCAGCTGGCCCACTGGAGAGTGTCCAGTTAGTTCCTTCATTTGTTTTCCTGTCTTTGCAAAGATCTTTCAGAAAAATGCTTTGTTTTGACTAGAGTCAGACAAGAGAAAGGCTGCGCTGAGGCTATGGGGAGGGCTGGCTGCCTGTGCCAGGGAGGAGACTGGGGAGACAGGGGTGCAGAGTCACTCCACTTGAAGTGGGCAGGGGGAGGCCCTCTTCTGCAAGTACATGTGAGGGTGAGGATGTGTTTGTGCAGATGCACACACACGTGTGAGCGATGTGCATCTGTGGTGGCTTGGTTCCTTTAGCAACAACTGCAAAATAAGTACCAAGTGTGTGCTGTATGCCAGAGACTGTTCTGGATGCCTGTGCTGCAGCAGTGAGCAAAACAGGGGTCCCGGACTAGGAAGATGCTGCATGTCCAGAGGAGTGTGTGTGGGGGCTCCTGTGCGTGCTGGTTGTCCACACAGGCATGAAGAATGAAGAATAATGACATGCAAATGCACAGGCAGCCGTGAGCTGGAGCCCTGTACCATCTCCCAGGCGTGATCCTGGGCGGACTGCCTGCCTCAACTGAGTCTTGATTTCCTTTTTCTTTTCTTTTTTTTTTTTTTTATCACTGCCAGGGATGTCACTAGGGCTCAGTGCCTGCACTGTAAATCTACCTCTCCCATCAGCCGTTTCCCTTGCCTCCTTTCTTTATTGATAGAAACAGAGAAAGATTAAGAGGGAAGGAGAAGGTAGAGGAAAGAAACAGAGAAACACCTGTAGCCCTGCTTCACCACTCTTAAAACTTCCCGCCGCAACGGGAACTGGGGGCTTGAACCTGGGTCCTTGTGCATGGTAACATATGGGATATTCTTGTCCAGCACCAAGCCTTAGCTTCCTACAAAGGGGGAAAATCATCTCAACTGTTGCGACACTAAATGTGAGGATACTTGGAAAGTTCCAGGTGAAATACTTCGTATATGACAGCTGCCAAAGGTTTTTTTCTTCATGTCTTCCATGTCTTCTAGGAGCTGTTTACACACACACACACACACACACACACACACACACACACACACACACACACACACCACAACACACACACCAAGTGCATATTTACTTCTGGCTGAGGTTCCCCATGTGTCTGAGGTCTGAATGTGTGTGGGTCCCCTCTGAATGAAAACCTCCCTCCCACAGCCATTCTCTCAGGCCTGGTTGAAGGTGGTGGCCTTGCCTGGACAACCCCCAGCCAGCAGGTCCTCTACACTGTGGGAAAGGCTGATAAGGATGGAATCCCATGAATTGGCCCAGTTTATCCTTGGCTGTCGTCCACCCTGAGTCTGTCCGGATGACACACGCTTGTCATTTGCACTTTGGTTTTCACCGCACACAGAGTCTCGGCCACCCTCCGTGTTGACTGACACCCTTTGACCATCAGGCTCAACTCCTCCTTCCCTTCTCCTGTGGCTCACTGGCCATGTTGCTGCCCTCAGAGGCCTCCTCCTACCCCCAGACTTGTGAGATGAACCCAGAAATAGTGCCCCAAAGACAGCCATGGTTGCAGGTCTGCTAGCCTGTGCACTCTACTTGGGATGTCCAAGCTCTTGGCTTTCTCCTGCAGTGAGAGAGAAAATGAGTCAAGATCATTTTACCAATGGTCCAGACAAGGCTAACACTGTAGAATGCCCCTGGCTGATTGTGCCTTGTGGTTTGGAACATAAGATGGGAGGAGGCCTGGTGGGGCTGGGAGCTGTGGTTCTAGGGTCTGCTGGTAGCACAGAAGGTTGCTCAGCCTTGGGGCAGGCTTCTGCTCTGTTTGGGGACAGTCATGGCAAGCCTCAAGCAGTGCAGTCACTCTGGGCCTAAAGGCAGATGGTCACTGCTGGGCTTAACAATGGGAAGATCCAGGCCTTGGGACGTGGCTGGCTTATTGTCCCTAAGACAGAGCTTAGCAGTGGGGGACCCTGCAGAGGTGACTGTCTCCTGCTTCAGTCCGAGTGCTGCCCCAGAACCCATCATGCTTCCTGTGGAGGCTGGTGGGACCCTGGTTCTGTGGCCTGGGGACCCAGGAACATGTTTTGATTCAGTGCCAGGGAGAAGGATGCTCTGTCCACCCTTGCTCTCCCTACATACTGTTTGTTTGTTTGTTTGTTTGTTTTGCCACCAGGGCTATTGCTAGGGCTTGGTGCTAACATTTTAAATCCACCATTCCCAGAGGTCATTTTTTTCCTTTTTTCTTTCTTTCTATTCTATTTGGTAGGGCAGAGGGAAATTGAAAGGGAAGGCGTGATAGAGAGGGAGAGAGACAGAGAGACACCTGAAGACCTCTCATAAAGCTTCCTTCCTGCAGGTGGAGAGTCGGGGGCTTGAACCTAATTGGGTGTTGCCACTGCCCCCCCCCGTACACATACTGTCTATATAGAACATGGCACCCCCAAGCATCCCGGAGGCTTGATACCAGGGTGCCCAGGAGTGTCTTCAGCTGAGGCTCTACTCATGGGCCTCCAGCCACACTTGGGGGTGGCTGTGGACAGACTTGGACCATCATAAGATGCCCCACTGGGAACACCCAGGAGTATTGGAGGATGTGATTGCCTGGCTGGGGCTCTGTGTCCCATGAGTCATTGTTCAAGGATCAGGATGCCCCCAGGCCCCAGAGGGAGGAGGCAGTGAGCATACAATGTTTGCTGTCTGGAGCTCCTGGGCGCCAGAGCCAGGCAATCCATCCTCCTCCTTTCCTGGAACTCCCCAATGTCCCAACACCCGCATTTTTAATTAGACAAACAAAAGCTCTGAATAAAGAACAATTTCTCTCCCCTCTCCCTTAGGCCCAGTGGAAGCCTGTGGCTTCTCCCTCTGAGGTGAGCTTGGTCCCTCACCGTCAGAAACCCCACCTGCACTAGCTTTTCGAGCTCCTTCGGGGAGGATGCAGCTCCTGCCCTGCCTGCACACCTGCTGCTCCATCTGCTGTGCCTCCTCATTCCTGGTTCCCCCAGTCTACCGGCCACCTGCTTACCCACTTCACTTTTAAAAGCATTTGTTCGTTTATTCATTCATTTAGAGAGAGGGAAGAGAAACCAGAGCATTGCTCAGCTCTGGAATGGGGTGCTGCTGGGGGTTGACCTCAGGACCTCAGGACCTCAGAAGCTCAGGACCTCAGGACCTCAGAAGCTCAGGACCTCAGAAGCTCAGGACCTCAGAAGCTCAGAAGCTCAGAAGCTCAGGACCTCAGAAGCTCAGAAGCCCAGACATGCAAATTAGTGCTCTAACAGATTGAGCCATCTCCCTAGCCCTCCAATGCACTTTTATTTACTTTATGAGACCCGGGGGGGGGGGGGGTGGTGGTGGGGATTTTCACACTGGTACGTGCACTGCAGGGAATCAAACTGGGGACCTCATGCTTGATAGTTCAATGCTTTAACCACTGCCACCTCCTAGACCATGCCTCCACTTCACTCTGACCCAAATGTCACTTCTGGTAAGACTTCCTCTGATTCGGCTACTTAAGCCTGCACACCTCATGCCACTCTCTCTCCCTCTCCTGTATTATTTCTCCCCCAGCACAGATCATTATCCAACACACTGTGTATTATTGTGAGTCTTTATCCTCTGCCTCCTCATAGCAGCAGGCAAGGTTGAGGACCAGGTGTTCTGTCTGTTTTGTTCTCTGCTACCATCTTACCACCTAGAATGATGCCCAGTGGGGATAGAAGAGGCTCAAGAAGTATGTGTTGTATGGGTGGGCACATTTCTGAGATGGGCACATGGGCTAGATCATTTTTTTTTATCTTTATTGGATAGAAACAGCCAGAAATCGAGCGGGAAGGGGGTAATAGGGAGGGAGATAGAGAGACACCTGAACACTGCTTCACCACTTGCAATGCTTTCCCCCTGCAGGTGGGGACTGGAGGACTGAACCTGGGTCCTTGTACATTGTAACATGTGCACTCAACCAGGTGCACCACCACCTGGCCCCTGGGCCAGATCTTATGGTGGGTGCTTTGTTATTCTCCCATCCACTCTTCAGTGTTTGGGGGTAGGTAGCATCATCTCTATCTTAATTACTTACTTAATTAATTAATTAGTAGCAGGGTTATCACTGGGGCTTAGTGCCTACACAACAAATCCACCACTCCCAGCAGCCACTTATTCCTTTTTATTATTATTTATTGCATAAAGACAGGGAGAAGTTGAGAGGGGAGAAGGAGATAGAGCAGGAGAGAGAAAGACACCTGCAGCACTGCTTCACTGCTGGTGAAGCTTCCCCCCTGCAAGTAGGGAGCAGGGGCTTGAACATGGGTCCTTGCACACTATAATTAAAGTGTGCATGTAACCGCATATCCACAGAAAGTAGTTGTCCCTCCCCAGTCTTGACACCTCGGGGGCCTCCTCAGGTGCAGGCTTGCTATTTCCCTTCTGTCAAATTCTCCCAAATCACAGACCACACAGCTGCATTTTGCAGGTATCACTTCCAAAAAGTGGCTCCTCTCTTGTGGCCTGATGTCCACACCACCACAACCAGAGGAGTCAAGTCATCGCATGTCCCTCTTACTGCCCTTGCTCAGTATAAATGAGCAGGAGGTAATTCACCTAGTAGAGTGCACACTTCACCATGTATGAGGACCTGGTTCAAGTCCCCAGCCGCCACATGGAAGCATCATGCAAAGGGGACACTACACACATGGTGAAGCAGGGCTGTGGTGTCTCTCTGCGCTCTGCTTAAACTGCAGAGTGAGGATGACAATGGCATACTCAGCCAAGTGCATGACTTGCCATGCAGGAGGACCTGGGCTCGAGCCCCACTCCTCACCTGCAGGGAGGATGTTACAACAGCAGTGAAGCAGGCCTGCAGGTGTCTGTTTCTCTCTTTGTGTCTATCTCCTACTCCTCTCTCAATTTTTATCTGTCCTATCACATTACAAAGAAAAAAATCAGGTGGTGAGCTCTGACAATAACCGAGAGAGAGAGAGAGAGAGAGAGAGAGAGAGAGAGATTGATTCAAGGGAAGGAAAGAGGAAGGAAGGATCAAAAAAGAAGATTAGGAGAAAAGGGAGAATCATCATCATCATTATCCTCTGCAGGAGTAATCACAGGTTTTAGCCTCCAGTCCCCACCTGCAGGGGGAAAGCATTGCGAGTGGTGAAGCAGTGTTCAGGTGTCTCTCTGTCTCCCTCCCTATCACCCCCTTCCCTCTCGATTTCTGGCTGTTTCTATCCCATAATGGAATCACACAGGGGCAAAGCCCAGCAGGATGAGCAGTTCTCCCTCCCTTCTCAGTCTCATTTTCCCAGATGGGGCTGGTGGCTACTTAAGGACCCTCAGGAGGATGGTAGGGTGAAAGAGCAGCGAAACCCAGAAGATTTCAGTCCAGGTCCTGGATCTGCTGATGTGAACTAGGGCAAGTCATTCATTTGTGCATTGACAAAATGGGAGAAGTTTGTCTTTGCTTGTGGTTTCCTTATAGCATCTCGATGGCTGCATCATGAGGCTGCTGGGCAGATGCACAAACCACGGTCGTCACCACGTTCAGCACCATGCCTGCTACAGAAGGCTGTACAAGTGTCAGGTGCTATTGTGTGCTGGGACGGGCTTCGGGACCTGCCGTCTGATGGGTGGGTGAGTGTGAGCTGTCCTTCACTCCAGTCACCTACTAGCCTCTTTCTTAGAGCTTCAGTCCTCATTTGACATTTCTTACCCAGAGTCTCACAGTCACAACTTTCCAAAGGCCTTGATTAGGAGCCTTTGTAGAACACCTCAGCTTTTCAGCTGGTGGAACATGGTTCTGCGGGGAGGTAATTGTTGCCCTCTCTGCTGGGCTCCATGATTTGAGAAGGCTTTGTGTAAGCATCAATTGGCACCATAACCAAGGCATGAGACATAATCATCTCAAGTGGAAACGGTGATTGAGACTGTGAACTGAGACCTGATTTGGGGAGCTGTGAACGAGCTCCTACCTCCAGAGCCCTCTGTGGCGGCTAGATGTCAGGGCTGGAGTCAGCCTGAGCCTATGTCCAAACATCTCTTCTCCGAGTCCCAGCCATTGCAAAGTCCCAATTCCTGTCAAGATCCCTGCAGCCATAGCTGGCCTGAGACCTTCCTTCCCTTTATCCAAGACACAACTCATGGTTTACAGGGGAATCTTCTTTGCTTTCTAGTTGTCGTACGATGTGGAGCCATCAGTCTGTCACCATTCCCCCAGTAACATCCTCCCGCCCCCCAACATTTCACCCAGGAAAATTGTGTTGCATTTGTGCCTCAAGGGGGAGGATATGGAGAAGCCTTCTCCCTCATGCAAATGAGCACCAGCCAACAGGAGAATTAGTCTCCTGTCCTCACCATGGCCAATGTCTGCTCTACACATGGGCTCAGAGACCATGCTTTTAGTACTTCTGAGCGCTGACGATGGCATCTGTGACATGGGAGGTCTTTTCTCCCAAGGCAAGGGTACAGATTCTGCCAACTCTTTGTACCATCTGGAAACAACACTGGGAATCATATTTTTGCAGGTCCATGAATGTTATTTGATCGTTCCGTCACAAAGAAGATTTAATTTGAGGCTTAGTGAAGAGGACAGGCAGAAGACTGAGGAAACATGGCTTCCAAGGGCAAGATGTACTGAGCCTGAGCAAAATTACACTCAGAGAAGACTAAGGAGAGCAGACAAAGCTGGGATCAGTGTTTGCAGATAATTCTCCCACTTTATTTTAACCTCATTTTTCCCCTTCTGCAGACCAGTGTCTTGTCATAATTATCTCAGCTACAATAGCCCTTATCTGAATCTCCAGAGACAGCAGTGTTTGAAAAAAGAACACGAGTCCAGAGATAGATAACCCAAGTCTGGAAGGAACTGCAAGATGAAGCAAATATACACTAGTGAAATCCTGTCTTTTGACTCAGTCAGACTTCAGTTCTAGTCCTTGTCATTCCAAGAGACTATTATAGCTTCCCTGAGTTTTCATTTGCTTTAGTGCAAAACAGAATAGATTTTATCTACTCCGTTTAAATATCAGGACAGAAGTATCTACTCTTGAAGATTGTTACAAAAATCAGTCATATGCAAGGCGCCAAAATCCTGGCTTATTCTAAGTATTGAAAAAATGGAAAGTGTTACTATTACCAATATCTGAAAAAAAAAATGGAGGCAGTTATTGATAGTAATTGATGGCTTCACAATGTGGTGGTGTAAAATAAGGGGAAAATGCCTTGCCGATAACTGCTTAGTAAATGGCACTTTGCTATGAGCTACACATCAGGCCTCAGAAAATTCACCTCAGTGGTGGAGAAAATGGTGAAATGAGGACTAACTCTACTACCAGCACAGCAGTGCCAACCAGAGATAATTATACACACACCTCACTGAAGTTTTGGAGCTGTGATAACTAAAATCACACAAATCCTAGCAGTTAGGGTCAGTGCCCTAATGTGGCATACACTGGACTTTGGGGCAAATGGCTAAGGGTTCAAGTTTCAGTGCTCTCTCTTGCTGACCTAATGACCTTAACAGAGTCACCAAGTAATCAGAACCTCAGGTGCACAGGCTGCTGGCCTGCAGGTACAGAGGTGAGAAAATTTCCAGATGTGTCCAGGTGTATTATTCTTCCTAGAGGGTAAAGTCAGTCTTCCCACTTCCATCTTTGGACTCTAACATGTCCTTGGCATATAATGGATACTCAATATTTTTTGTTGTTGTTGCTATTGCTTAATGAATTATAAACTACCCTCTTCAGATTGTCAATCAGTAGTGAACTATTTTGCTTATAAATTTAAAGGGTTTATTTTAATCTGATTTGTTAAAATACCTGGGATTATATCCCAAGGTATATCTATCCTATGCTAACCTCACTATATTCAGAGATGTTATTTAGACTAACTGAAAGCAAAAAAAAAAAAAAAAAAAAAAAAAAAAGACCAAAACAAAAAGTCACTGGCTGTTAAGACAGAGGAAAGTAATATAGCAGCTGAATGGGGAAAGTCTTACAAGTCCTGCCCCATGGTCCCTCTCATCCCCCTTCCACCCACCTCTGCTATGGTTACCACTCCATTTGCTTCCCTGTTATTCCACATGCTCACTCTACAGGATTCACCACCAGCATGAAGGTGGTAGGTATTTAGAGGCCCAAGCTGGGGTGTCAGGCAAGTCTTCTCTAGATAGAAGGTGAGAGGCTTGGGTAGAAAGTGGCAGGTAGGTGCACAGATGAGGGTACTGACTTCTTGGTGTCAAAAGAGACTTCTGGACGTGGAACTTCTTCATTTCTTAAAGATTCATTTATTCATTAGAGAGAAAGGACACACACCAGAGTATCACCCTGGCACATGTGGTGCCATGGGAGCTCATGCACACAAATCCAATGCTCTCCCGACTGCACCATCTCCCGGATGCAAAGTGGAACTTCTTGACAGCAGGGAATACCATGTTATATCTTGTGCACTCTACAGACTTCCAGAACAGTTATTTGGTATCAGAGAGTTTTGCCAAAAGGGAGATGGACAAGATCATAATGTTAATGGTCCCCATCATTGCTAATGTACTGTCACAGCTGTCCTAGAACAAGGGTACTGGCAAAGGTGGGGTATTTTCTATACCTGCCCTTATGAAGTCCTCTTCCCATGTTACAGAGGACCATTGTTATCTTAAGCAGTAATTTCATTTGTGGTGGTGCTTGGACTTCTTACATGTGTGATTTTATGGTTCCTAGGCTGACTTTTCATTCATTTCAAAAGGACACACACATATACCAGAGCTTCCCTTGGTGTTGTGACGCTTCCATGTGATGCACGGTGTCAAACCAGGTCATGTACATGGCAAAGTACCTGCCTCTCAGCTTTGAGAGAGAGAACTGTAGTGCTGCTCCACTACTTTGAAGCTTCCCTTCCTGCAGGAGTCCCAGAAGTCACTTTTAGTCTTATCCTCTACTCTCAATTTCTCTTTTCTCTTCACTTCCACTCACTCATCTTCCCCTACTCCTAGGAAATGCAGCCTCAGTGAGCTTCACCCAAGCACCCTTGTAGAAAGGGGTGTTCATCTGTAGCCTTCGAGCCAAAGCACCACTAATTTCTGGTTTCCTTCTTTCTCACCAGAGCACTACTCAGCTCTGCTTTTTGGTGGCATTGGGATTTGAACTTAGGACCTGAGAACATCAAGCATGGAAATCTTTTTTTTTTTTTTCTTCTTTTAACCACTTTGCTGGCACTGGTTTATTTTCTTACAGTTCACCTCCAAAATGTAGGACCTTTATTTGTTCAACATTCTGTCCCCAAGTATAGCCTCACACAAAAGGTACTTAACAAATGTTTAACTTATTAAGTGTACTGGGGCATACATCTATTGTTTCTATTATTCTCTAGATATTATAGCTAAGCAAACAGAGGTACCTGCCAGTCTTTTTTCTTTTGTATAATAACAAAAGAACGCTGGAAAGTTAGATACCTAATCAGCTTTTTTTCTTTTCCTGGTGCTTGAATGTACTGCTGGATTCCTTCAAAGGACAGCATTAAATGCTGTATAATGTGTCCAAGATTATGGAATAAAATGCAAAGTTGTTCAATCCATTTTTTCAAAAATGATGACAAAATCCCATACGGGGTAGAGTGATCTCATTTATGAATACCACTGACTCTGGCAATGGCCTTAGGTTAGCTCTTATGCTGGCTTCAGTCTTGCCCTGTCAACTTCATTAGTAAGGGAATCAACATAATGCAATGCTTAGAGAGAGAGAGAGACAGAGAGAAAGAGAGACAGAGAGAAAGAGAGGAGAGAGAGAGTGTGTGTTTGTGTGTGTATTTCCAATGGAGTTTGGCCACAAACCCCAGGATTTTCATCTTGCTGGTTTCCAGGTAACTTTGGGGATCCCAAGAGAATTCACATTCAAGTGGATTGGTGTGAGGCACTGGCATGGAACTGGGGCATTGCTAGAGTATAAGGTCTTCCTGAACAAGCTCCTTGGGGGTACCTAAAGAGGAAGTGACATTTTAAGGTCCTGTACCCCCCAAAAGACAGCAGCATTCCTGGCACTATCACTATGTCTTAGGGAGAACACACAGTCATCATTAAGAAACCCAGCCTGGGTCATCTCCTGATGGGTCATCCTCCTCCTCTTCCTCAAGATGTTTTAGTATGTTGATCAGGATCTTAGTATTGATCAGCATCAACCTGTTTCAGCTCGAGGCCAAAACAAACAACGGTGCAGAGGCTTTGCAACCTTTGTGATGATCTTCCAGTCTCCAAAACCTTGCCATCAAAGTCACCACCTCAGAAGGAGCCATGAGATTCTTCTTTATTTTTTTCATTTTAATTTTTTATATTTATTTATTTTCCCTTTGTTGCCCTTGTTTTATTGTTGTAGTTATTGATGTCGTCGCTGTTGGATAGGACAGAGAGAAATAGAGAGAGGAGGGGAAGACAGAGAGGGGAAAGAAAGATAGACACCTGCAGCCCTGCATCACCCCCTGTGAAGCAACTCCCCTGCAGGTGGGGAGCCGGGGGCTCGAACCTAGATCCTCACGAGGTCCTTGCGCTTTTCGCCAGGTGCATTTAACCAGCTGCGCTACCGCCTGACTCCCGTGAGATTCTTCTTGAAGCTCACCTGCAGGAACTGCACGCACCTGGCCTCCAATGTCCACGCTGCACCTGCTCCGTGGGCCCGGCCCACAGCCTCGCCTCCCCCGTGGCTCTCAGGTCCTCTCCAGGGCTCTCCTGCAGGCTGGGTGCTCGGGCCTCCTCCAGCGAGGCATTGCGGGCCTTGGCCTCACTGTCCCGGCCGCCTGTCTGCTCCCCCTCTGCCCAGGATGAGAACGGGAGGCACCATTCTCTGATTCGCTTTCCCGCAGGCAGGTGCGGAGGGCACACCTGCTCGTGGGGGTGTGCGCCCCTCCGTGCAGACTGGTGGAGCTGCGGGAGGAGGTGTAAGAGAGCTGACAGAGGTGGCCCATGCAAGCGAGACGCCGCCACCAGCCATTGCCATCGCGAAGTCACCAGCCATTGCCATCGCGAAGCCACCGCTCAGCCACAGAGCACGGCCAGTGCAGTCGGCGGCTGGCTCTTCCGGCCACTTCCCGCTCCCGGCGCAGGGCCCGCAGTGGAAGCTTGATCTCTGAGGCTGTCAGGAGGCTACCCGAGGATTTTTCACAGGCTGAAAGGGAAGCCTAAATGACAGAGCATGATGGAGACCTGCAAAAGGGATTCAGGGGGCCAGGTGGTGGAACAACTGGCTAAGTGTATACATTACAGGGTAAAAGCACCCAGGTTCACGTCCCTGGTCTGCACTAGGGTGGAGGTGGGGGAGCTTCATGAGCAGTGAAGCAGGGCTGCATGTTTCTCTCTGTCTCTCTCGCTCTCTATCTCCCCTCTCCTCTCAATTTCATTCTGCCTCTATCCAATAACAAATAAATAAATATGTTTAAGACTATTAAAAAGAGGCGGGAACTCAGGCCAGTAAGTGTCCACCGCAGATAGGTGTGTGTCCCCGCAGCCTTGAGGGCAGGCTGTACATGAGTGGGGTCAGTGTGCAGGGTAACCACAGCTCAAGGCTGCACCCTACTCCTACACTGTGTCTGGCCCCTCCAGCCACTCCATGACTGTTTTTTTTCTTTCATATTTTCTTTATTATTTATTGGATGAGAAAAGGGAATGGGAAGACAGAGGGAGAGAGAGACACACGTGCAACTCTACTTTACCAGTCATGAAGCTTTACCCCTGTAGGTGGGGATCAGAGGCTTAAAACCTGGTTCTTGTGCATGGTAACCTGTGTACTCAACCTGGTACACCACCACCAGTTATTTATTTATTTGGCTGCCAGGAGTTTTGCTAGGACTTCACAGTTGCATGATTCCACAGCTCCTGGTGGATTTATTTTATATATATATATATATATATATATATATATATATATATATATATATATATTTTTTTTTTTTTTTTTTTTTTTCCCCTAGATGGGGAAGAGGGAGGAGGAGGAGATAGACTAGATGCTACTCCATTGCTCACAGTTTTTCCTGTGTGGGCGCCCCCATGAGGTGACCTGGGGCTTGAACCCTGGTCCTCACATGGCAAAATGCACACTGTATCAGGTGGGCTATTGCTGATCCCAAAGAGAAGTTTTTAAATTAGTAAATTCATCTTTATTTTTAAATAATTTTATGTATTTTATTTGAATGAAGGAGATACAGAGAGAAAGACACAAAGAGAAAACACCAGAGCACTGCTTAGCTCTGTTTTATGATGGTGCTAGGGATTGAACTTGTGAGCTTGGAGCCTCGGGCATGAAAGTCTTTTTGCAGAACCATTATACTCTCTCTCCAGAACCCAAAGAGGATTTTTTCACCTAGTCAATTTAACTGCTTCATTATTATCATTTCTTTTTTGCATACTCTGTGCCTTCTTTTACTTTACATTCTTGCTGTCTAGACTGCCTTCTTAAGCACTTCCTTCTTTCCAAATACTGTCCACTGTTTAGATCCCAATGTAGACATCATTTTCATAAGTCTTCCCTGGCCTTAATGTTTAGAATTTATTCACTGTCATCTGTGGGTCATAGTAGAAAATCATCCTTATTCAATATTTACTTACATAACTCATATACTAGGATCTGTATGAAGGCCTTTTAAAATTTGTTAAATTCTCATTAAGGTAATTGCTACTGGCATCATTCCCATTTTATAGATATGTCTCTGCTATGGCCTTTACTTATTTTCTAGATAAGTCATCTTGGGCAGGTTACCTAAACTATCCCTAGACAAGATTCCCCTGCAGTTACTGTACCAGTAAAATGGGCACATCCATCCTAACAACATGGCAACAACTGTATACAGTGATGCACATGAAGCATTTAGTACAATGCTTAACTATATTGAGTGTTCAATGAATGTTAACTGCTATTTATCACATGTTCTATATGCTGACAGTGTCCTGATTATTTACATGTGTCACTTGTCTATTTCTGATAACAGCCCTGCTAGATAAATGCTATTATTACCCCTATTTTATGAGTGAGGTAACATGAAGAAGTTAAGCAACTTCCCCAACATCACATGGCTGAGGTTTGAAACATTGAGTATGACTACTCCACAGACCTTGCTCTTAACCTCTACATTAATAGAATTTAATTATTAGTGTTGAGCATGCTGTACTTTGTCTTATAATTATTTTTGTGCATATCTTACTACCCTCCCAAGCCAAGCATCATACAAGCTAGGGCTATCTTTATTTTGAGGCGCTCCATCAGAGCTGACATTTGGCGTATAATTGTCCCTGGAGAAACAATGGGAGGCCTGGTAGAATAGATCACTTGGACAGTGTGCTGCTTTGCCACATGTGAGACCCAGGTTCAAGCCTGGCTCCCATCATATAGAAGGAAGCTTTTTGTGCTGTGATCTCTCTTTCTCTCTCTCTCAACATGTACATCTAGACATGAAGTCTTCACTAGAGGAGGTTTTGGAAATATATAGTCGTTTATACAATAAGACTTACAAAAACTAAATTATGTGAATGAATCAGGCAGATGTTTACGATAGTCTAGCTCGAAGCTATTATTAGATTCCATTGTGCACATATTTTATATACAATATAATTTAGTTCTCACAAGTTCCTCTTAGGAAGGGATTATTAACCTCACTTTACAAACGGGAAAACAGTCACAGAGAGGTTAAATCACCTGTCCCATGCCGCCCATCTGTTAAATGCCAAACCGGAAATGAGAACCTAGCTCTGTCTGTTCTCAGGACTGTGCTCTTGATGACCAGGCAACACTGCCTGGTGGTCTGTTTCTCCTGAAGGAAAAAACCACCCCCACCTGAACGGACAGCACTGCATGTTTTTCTCACTTCAGGCACTGACAGGGAGATAGGCAGGGGTATGTGCAGGGAGGGGCAGGCAGGGCCTACAATGAGAGGAAAGAATTTGGAGGGACAAATTAGCAGCCATAAAGCTGAATGATTAGCAACATGATTCACTGAAAAAAAGGAAATTGCTGTTATAGCATTGATGAGTCTGGGAGACATTATGTTGAGTGAAAGAAGAAAGCTATAAAAAGAATATATATATATGTGTATATATATATATATATATATATATACATATATATATATATATATATATATATATATATATATATCCACCAGGGTTATTGCTGGGGCTCTGTGCAGGCACTATAAATCCACTGCTCCCAGTGGCCATTTTTTCCTTTATTTCTTTCTCTCTCTCTATTTTATTCAATAGGACAGAAAGAGAGGTTAAGGCTAGGGTTAGAGAGAGAGACTTGCAGCAGTGTTTTACTATTTGTGAAGTGTCCCTCAGCAGGTGGAGAGTGATGGCTTCGACCTGGGGTCCTTGAGCATGGTAATGTGTGTATTCAACCAGATGAACCACTGCCCAGCCTCCCTTTAAAAAATCTTATATTAGGGGAGTTGGGCGGTAGCACAGCTGGTTAAGCGCATGTGGCACAAAGTGCAAAGACCACCGGCATAAGGTTCCCAGTTCGGGCCCCCGGCTCCCCACCTGCAGAGGAGTCACTTCACAGGCAATGAAGCAGGTCTGCAGGTGTCTATCTTTCTCTCCCCCTCTCTGTCTTCCCCTCCTCTCTCCATTTCTCTCTGTCCTATCCAACAACGACAACTTCAATAACAACAACAATAATAACTACAACAACAATAAAAAACAACAAGGGCAACAAAAGGGAAAATAAGTAAATATTTTTTTAAATCTTATATTTATTATATTATCTGATGTTGAAGGCAGGTAAAGTATCTATGGTGGTTGGAACTGGAACAGTGGAGGCCTCGGTAGGTTTGAATGGAATAGATCTACAGGAACTTTCTGGGAATGATGGAAATGGCCTGCATCTTGATTCAGTTGTAAGGATATATTTGTCAGCACTTATTAAAGTGTACCTTTACGGTCTATGCATGCCATAGCATAGATATTATTGCTTAAATTATAAATATATAAAATATTGTGGAAAAACTGAATGGATAGCCTTTAGGCATGGGAGGTAGTAAGGGGTTTGAAAAAGTGAGTGAACTTTGCTTTGCCACTTACCTGAATGCTACACTGCTTGCTGTACTAGGAAGGACCCAGACAATCATCTTCCCCATTTTGATTGTACCTACTTGTACTGGAAGGCAAACTTTAGAAGTAATCTATACCCTGGGGCCGGGTGCTAGCATACCTGGTTAACTGCACATGTTAACATGCGCAAGGACATGAGTTCAAGCCTCAGGTCCCCACTGCACAAGGAATATTTCAAGAGCAGTGAGGCAGTGCTGCTAGAGTGTCTCTCCCTCTCCCCCTTCCCTCTCAATTTCTCTTAGTCCTATCAAATAGTAAATATATAAAATAAAAAACATAAAAAACTATACTCTATTAAATGGAAGAAATAACATGTATGTCTTTTGGTGAATGGGGGGGTAGAAAACCAGACTGTTGCATGACTATTAGATGGAAATTTCCTTAAGGGAGGGTCCTTTGTAGCTAGAATGTGAAAGCTATACCAGTATTTAGTACAGCTTAGTATGTGGAAAGGAACTGGAAAAGCAGTGTTGCAGGATGAATTGTCCTGGAAATTCCTAGCACTCTGTGGGTGTTTTAAAAAAAAAAATGAAGGTGTGTCTTAAAACAAAGCACTGAACTAGGTCAGAAAATCTGAGTCCCAATGGTAGCCCTGCCCACTCACTTGTTCTGTGACTTGGTACAGGGCACTTCACCTCTCCTGGCCACTGACCCCTCTTGAAGCCTAACACTCTCTGTCTGGCCCCCACCCCGCAAAGTTCTTGTGAGGGCCCCGTATGTTTATAAATGGAAACACACTTTTAAAGCACTCGACTGCTAAGAAACAGGTAGAAAATGGTACACGCTTTTTCTTTAAGGAGAAGTGGGAGAAGAAAAAAAAAAAATCTCAGTCATGAGGATGACTGGCCTCTCCTGCAGACATTTTGGAATGAGCTAACACATTCTTTGTTGAAAAAAAAGTCTGGCCAAAAAAGATTAAATAAAGAAATGTCAAGTCCTGACACTCCAACTAAGGCCAATGAATGCTTTGGTGGGGAGCCAAGGCTATCTTGTCGGATTCTTTTTAAACTCTATTTTCTAAACAATAGTCCTCCAAACTCTTCAGTCCCGTTGTCCTCATGCAGATGCTGAGTAAGATCTCACCCCAATCTGAATGCCCCCCCACCCCGAAACTGCGTAGGTGCTCGCGTCTCCCCCAATTGCTCCTGACAGTCTGGACAGCCTGCAGGGGATCCATTTCAAAGACAGGCTCAGAGGAAGAGCTTTGTCCGGGTTCTCCCTGGCCAGAGACAAAGTGGAGCCGGGCCTTGTCACAGTAGAATGGACAGAGTGTGAGGCCCTGAGTCCCGGATGAGAGGCCAGGACTGAGGCAGGATGGCCAGGCAGATGATTTGATCTGACTTGGGTAATGAAAATTGTTTGTTGCTGTTTGAAGAGCAATTGTGTAAGCAACAGTACTTCTGTGTCTGGCTGCCTGTGACCCACCAGTGTCTGTAACCCAGCACCAGGCCCAGAGGAGGAGAGGAGCAGGCCCCAGGCAGCTGGGGGCTGGGGAGGGGGGCCCTCCCTCTTCCACTGTCCCACCCCCCTCTCCAAACCTTGAAGGAGACTTGGCGAGAGAAGGCATTTGTCACCTGGACACAATGCGGCCCAGTGCGAGGACAGGCTAGAGGCTGGCGGGGAGCCAGGGCCCTGGTCTGAATGGGCCTCCCCAAGGGGCTGCCAGCACCCCATCTCCATCCGGGAGAGCCCAGGCCAGGCCAGGGGAGCCCTCCACCCCCACCTTGGAAGCCCAGCTCACACCATGCGATGGGCGTGATCAGAATGCCGGGTGCTGGCCCTGAGCAGCTGAACTGAACCGTTTCCCCTCTACTGGCCGCCCGCTCTCTCGAATTAGAGCTCGCTCTCCCGAGCCCCCTTTGTTGGCTGCTTGTTATTCCGCAGGCGCTGAGCACTGCGCATTCATCTTTATTAGTTCTAATTGCTTCCCTATTCTAATGGGATCTTGATATTCCCATACAATTGAAAGGAAATGTATTCATTAAAATAATTCTTCTCCTAACTGCCGCTTCAAGCTGCTCCTCTAAGTGACATTGTCTCTCCAGCCACAGCCTGCTGAGGCCGCTTAT
Organism: Erinaceus europaeus; assembly: GCF_950295315.1. Lineage (NCBI taxonomy): Eukaryota > Metazoa > Chordata > Mammalia > Eulipotyphla > Erinaceidae > Erinaceus > Erinaceus europaeus. Next base: position 79,799,886 of record NC_080175.1, read on the forward strand.
TAAGACGCTAGTCAAAAGCCAACTCTGGGCAGCAAACTTTCCTTGCAGGAGTTTCCAGACACTGAAGAGAGGGCGCTTTTTAATCGGCTCACACACTGAAGTTGGAGGCCAGCTGGTGTAATTGGGGGGTGCTGCTCCAGGCGGGGGTAGGGGGTGGGGGTAGTGGGAGGGGAGCAGGGCCGGCCTCCAGCTCTGCCTCCCACAACAATGACCCCTTTCTGCACTCCACTGGGCTAATTTAGAGCGGGCTTTCTCCCCCTGTCATCTGTGTGAAACTTTTTTGTTTATGCCACAAGCAGTTACTAGGTGTGTTCTAAGTGCAAGGCGCTGAGTAAGGTGCTGTGGGAAGTGTGAAGACAGAGCCTAGTCTCCAGGTGTTTATGGTCTCCCTGGGTGGCTCTCCACTCAGAACCCCTCAAGTGAGGCATGAGAGGAAAGGCTGGGAGGCTCGCATAGCTTAATAGGAGAGCGAACTTAGAAACTCACCATCTTCGATTTCATAAATGCGTCTGATTTCATAAGCAGAATCTTTCAAGCCATGGGATCACAGAGTAATACAAGAAGCTTCTTTGGGACACTGGAAACTACAGATCTGTGGGGGTGAGGGGGGTAAGCCATTATAAAGGAGAACAGTTGTGCAAATGTCTGCTGTTTATAGGCCTGTAGGGTTTGCAGGCCTGGGAAGGAGCTTGTGCTGAGCTAGGTTTTACTTAATCCCTGTAACAGCCCTGTGAGGAGAGTGTGTGTGTCCCCCCCCCCCCACCACCACCACTTTACAAATGAGCTCTAGGAGAAATTGGGTCACTGATTCAATGTCAAGAGAGTTAAAGTCAGTGGCCTACACTTTACCATGCATGAGGACCAGGATTCAAGCCCCTGACACCTACATGGGGTTACCTGCATGGGGAAGCTTCATGAGCAGTGGAGCCAAGCTGTGGTGTCTCTTCTCCATTTCTCTATCTCTAGTTATCCTCTGAGAGAGAGAGGGAGAAAGAGAAAGAGAGATTGAGAGAACAGAGAAAGTACACAGGCATGGAGCCCCAGTAGTAACTCTGGTGGTAAGCAGAAATAAATGGTGTTCAAGTCAAGATTTGAACACTTGCCCTCTGATCCCAAAGCACTGGCTGCCTCTCACATCATATCTTCCAGGGGGTCCCTGGGAAGGTGTAATGTGGAAGGTGGTGTTTAAGTCCCCTGAAGGCTGTTGGGGTGGTGGGCTGTTGACAGGGATGAGAGAGTGGGGAGCACAGGAAGGAACAGTCTGCACAGACACAAGGGGCCCAGGGACAAGAGGGTGTCTCAGGAAGAAGGAGGAGTCCAGGGACTGAAGAGAGTGATGGGAAATAAGCAGCAAGTTTTGTGAGGGTCAAGCTGCAAAGAGTCTCGCCTGTCAGGAGCTTGGGTTTTATGCTGGAGGTACTTCTCTGAGGATACTTGAGCCTCTGGATAAACACAATATTTCTTGCAGGAGCCTCAATTTTTTTTAAGGTCAGTAGTACTAAACATCTTCATATTAAAAGAAATTCATATATGTCAAGGGATAAAAAGCAAAGTTGTCATGACTTTTTAAGAGAAAACAGAAGACTTGAAAGAGAGCTTGGGTGTGCTGGCAGCAGCTCCAGGCTACACCAACCCCGGGGAAGCGAAGGCATTTCTTTTGTCTACAGCTGGTTTCTGTGGGAAAATTTGAGAAGTTCTGATTCTGGATAAAATGTTTGGAACCCCAGGAATAAAATAATTAGATCTATTTCTTTTCTTTCATTCTTCCTTCCCCTCCCCACCTTTTTACTATTTTATTTGATCTGACAGAGAGAAACTGAAAGGGGAAGAGGAGATGAGAGGGAGAAAGAAAAAGAGACACCTGCAGACCTGCTTCACTGCTCATGAAGCGTTTCCCCTGCAGGTGGGGAGTGGGGGACTCAAACCTAGGTCGCTGGGAATGGTACTATGTGCACTTAACTTGGTGCACACCGCCCAGCCCCCACTAGGTCTATTTCAAGAAGGCACACAGGGTTGGTAACATGGGTTGTCCAGGGCAGGGAGAGAGAAGAGAAGATCAATAAAGAACTTGCTGGAATCAGCTTTCAGGAGACCACTAAGATCTGGGAGCTGCCTGAGCCTCAGAACCCACCTCTGCACCTTTGCCATCTCTTTGTTGTTGTTTTAGTGTCTTTATTTAGATAAAGACAGGCAGAAAGACATGATCCAGGAGGTGGCACAGTGATAACGCTTTGGACTCTCAAGCATGAGGTCCCGAGTTTGGTCCCTGGCAGCATATGTGCCAGAGTCATGTCTGGTTCTTTCTCTCTCTGCCTATATTTCTCATAAATAAATAAAATCTTAAAAAAAAAAAAGGGAGTTGGGCAGGAGCGCAGCAGGTTAAGTGCAGGTGGCGCAAAGCTCAAGGACTGGCAAAAGAATCCCAGTTCCAGCCCCCGGCTCCCCACCTGCAGGGGAGTCACTTCACAGGCGGTGAAGCAGGTCTGCAGGTGTCTGTCTTTCTCTCCCCCTCTCTGTCTTCCCCTCCTCTCTCCATTTTTCTCTGTCCTATCCAACAACAACAACAACAATAATAACTATAACAATAAAAAACAAGGGCAACAAAAGGGAATAAATAAATATTTTAAAAAGACAGGCAGAGAGAGAGCGTGAGAAAGAGAGAGAGGGAGAGACTATAGTACCGAAGTTTTCTTCATTGTAGTCAGAGCAGGGCTCAAATTGCTGGTACAAGGCAAAGCAGCTCACTATTCAAGTGAGTTATTTTTGAGTCTTCTGGAGGCGTGGCCATCAAGTAACAGCTGCCTCTCTGCTCTCCTGATTAACTGGTTAAAGCAACAAAAATCACCTGAAAACTCAACAAGATACAGCTGGGAGTTCTTCAAAAACTCACTGAGTGAGCTGTTTTTTAGAGTTCTGCTGAGCTATGCCCCACCCTGAAACTGATATTTTATTTATTTGATTTTAATGAGAGAGAGAGAGAGAGAGAGAGAGAGAGAGGAAGATAGGTAGACCAGAGCACCGCTTCGCTCAGGCTTATGTCGGAGCAGAGGATTGAATCCGGAACCTCAGAGCCTCAGGCATGAGAGTCTTTTGCAGAACCAGGATGCCGTCTCCCCTTGTCTTTGCTTTTAAGGGACTCCAGCAATTAGGTTAGGGTGACCGGGGAGGCTGGAGCAGAAACAGCCAGGTTAGAGGACAGGGGGTTGTGTTCAAAATGTGTCCTCACAGGAAGCCTCACTTCTCTGGCTACTTCAGACATCATACTTCCTCAAACCACCTGCCAGCCAAGCCGGTTTCTCATGGTTGTACTGATGAGGCTCTGGGTGGGAGTGAGGGGAGGCTGGCCTGCTGAAATCAAGCCCCAAAAGAACAGGGTTTGGGAAGAGAAGATGGCCAGAGACTGTTGAATTGGGTTGAACCTTACTACAGCAGTGGGTATGCCAGCCTGGAAACAGGAGGGCAGCCTCGGACTCAAGTCCCAACTTCTCTTGAGTGGCCTCACCATAGCCACAGTCACAATGGGGACCCATTAATGGCTTTGTTCTAATGGGGGTGGGTGCCATGTTTCTAGTGGTGGGAAGGGTTCTGGAAAGCTGGGAGACTTGAAGGACCTCACCCCCCTGCACCCCCCTCTCATTGCCCCAAATCTGGTTCCTGCCTTTCTCCTCTCCCCCTCTTCCACCTGTGTGGAAGGCTGCTGGTCCATAGAGGAGAAGGCCTGGCCTGAGTTCAACCCCAGCCTTGACTTGTGCAATAAGGCAGATTTCCCCTCATGCCAGAGTTGGTGTGGCTGTGTCCAGATTTCTGTGGCACCAGGCACAGGGCCTGCTTTCTTGGTTTCACTGCCTTGTTACAGCGTCCTGCTCTCCTGTACTTGTGGGCAGAGCCACTGTACCCAGTGTGGTGGCCCACACCCTGTGGTCTGTGGTCACAGACACTCAGAGAGAGGAAGGAGGGGACACGCAGAGAACCCCACAGAAAGTACTTCCTTTCATTACTACATGGGACACCTTAGTTAGCCAGATGCCTTTTGGGATGAGTAACTTTCTAAAGAGGATTTAGAATTTGCCTCTTGGAACATCATCTTTAAAATAAATAAATAAATAAATAAATAGCACTGAGAATTCATTGTGTTTGTTTTGTTTTTTCCCTCATTTTAGAAATAGTGATTTAAAAGAAAAAGCAGGTCAGGAACTCAGTGGTAGAGCACATGTTTTATATATGAGGCCATGGGCTTGAACTTCAGCATTTAAAAAGCAGACAGAAGTGAACAACCCCCGCACCTTTAATTTTACCACCCACAGTAACAGTCAGTTAACAAATAGTTTGGTGTGTATCCTCCCTCAATTTCTTTAAGTATATGCTGTGTGTGTGTGTGTGTGTGTGTGTGTGTGTGTGTGTGTGTGTGTGTGTGTGTGTTTTGATGTGGCTATTTGTATGCACTGGTTTGTGTACAACAAATGTGAATTTCTTTATATATTTTCACATTAATCAATATTTTTCTATATTGTAACTATTTGTAAGTGAAAATGTCCCACAGAACTGGAGAGATAGCCCATCTGGCTAGAGCACAGAGCTTCCATGCCTGACGCCCCAGAGACCATAGATTCAATCCTTGGCACCACCTGAAGCCAAAGTTGTGCAGTGCTGTGGTCTTCTCTCTTTCTCTCTCATAACAAGCAGATAAATAAAAATCTTTAAAGAAAATATTCCCCAGCATCAGTGTCACTTTTTAAAAATTTTTCTCCTCACACCTATGGATATCTAATCTTTGACAAAGGGGCCCAGACTATTAAATGGGTAAAGCAGAGTCTCTTCAACAAATGGTGTTGGAAACAATGGGTTGAAACATGCAGAAGAATGAAACTGAACCACTGTATTTCACCAAATACAAAAGTAAATTCCAAGTGGATCAAGGACTTGGATATTAGACCACAAACTATCAGATACTTAGAGGAAAATATTGGCAGAACTCTTTTCCGCATACATTTTAAAGACATCTTTAATGAAATGAATCCAGTTACAAAGAAGACTAAGGCAAGTATAAACCTATGGGACTACATCAAATTAAAAAGCTTCTTCACAGCAAAAGAAACCACTACCCAAACCAAGAGACCCCTCACAGAATGGGAGAAGATCTTTACATGCCATACATAAGACAAGAGTTTAATAACCAACATATATAAAGAGCTTGCCAAATTCAACAACAAGACAACAAATAACCCCATCCAAAAATGGAGGGAGGACATGGACAGAATATTCACCACAGAAGAGATCCAAAAGGCTGAGAAACACATGAAAAAATGCTCCAAGTCTCTGACTGTCAGAGAAATGCAAATAAAGACAACAATGAGATACCACTTCACTCCTGTGAGAATGTCATACATCAGAAAAGGTAAGAGCAGCAAATGCTGGAGAGGGTGTGGGGTCAAAGGAACCCTCCTACACTGCTGGTTGGAATGTAAATTGGTCCAACCTTTGTGGAGAACAGTCTGGAGAACTCTCAGAAGGCTAGAAATGGACCTACCCTATGATCCTGCAATTCCTCTCCTGGGGATATATCCTAAGGAACCCAACACATCCATCCAAAAAGATCTGTGTACACATATGTTCTTGGCAGCACAATTTGTAATAGCCAAAACCTGGAAGCAACCCAGGTGTCCAACAACAGATGAGTGGCTGAGCAAGTTGTGGTCTATATACACAATGGAATACTACTCAGCTGTAAAAAATGGTGACTTCACCATTTTCAGCCGATCTTGGATGGAACTTGAAAAATTCATGTTAAGTGAAATAAGTCAGAAATGGAAGGATGAATATGGGATGATCTCACTCTCAGGCAGAATCTGAAAAACAAGATCAGAAAAGAAAACAGAAGTAGAACCTGAAATGGAATTGGTGTATCGCACCAAAGTAAAAGACTCTGGGGTGGGTGGGTGAGGAGAATACAGATCCAAGAAGGATGACAAAGGACCTAGTGGGGGTTGTATTGTTATATGGGAACTGGAGAATGTTATACATGTACAACTATTGTATTTACTGTTGAATGCAAAACATTAATTCCCCAATAAAGAAATAAAAAAAAATTTTTTTCTCCTTTTGTTGCCTTTGCTGTTTATCGTTGTTGTTGTTGTTGTAGTCATTATTGTTATTGCCGTCATCATTGTTGGATAGGACAGAGAAATGGAGAGAGGAGGGGAAGACAGAGGGGGAGAGAAAGATAGACACCTGCAGACCTGCTTCACTGCCTGTGAAGTGACTCCCCTGCAGGTGGGGAGCCGGGGGCTTGAACCAGGATCTTTATGCCAGCCCTTAACCCACTGCACCACCACCCAGCTCCCTCAATGCCACTTCTAATGCCTATTTAAGTTGTCAGTTTTTCATTATTAAATGCAATGTGATGAACTAACTTGTGACGATATATATATTCTAGAGAGATATTTTGCCAGCCCTTGTGGCTAATTCTTTTTTTATAAGGCAATTGTTATCAATAAGTCCTTTAATTTTATACTATACAAATAACCATTTCATTGCAGAAAAAGTAGAAGATAAGAAAAAAAAAAAAACTGTAATCCTTCATCCAGAAACCACATCTGTTCACATTTCCTGGGCCTGCTTTACAAACTTGATTCTGTGCACATGTCTATATCTGGCCACATATAAGTGCACCAAGTATGGCATATTGCACCAAAGTAAAAGACTCTGGGGTGGGAGGGGCAGAGTACAGGTCCAAAATGGATGACAGGGGACCTAGTGGGGGTTGTATTATTATATGGAAAACTGAGAGAAATGTTATGCACATACAATCTATTTTATTTACTGTTGAATGTAAAACATTAATTCCCCAATAAAGAAATTTAAAAAATAATAAACAAATGCACCAAGTAAGATATCTAAGAATAGCAGGGATACACTCTTACTAAAGTGAGACTATTTGCCAATTTATGTTTTCTCCTACAATATGACTATGCTTATCATTAAAATGTCCAGTCTTATTTTATTGGTTTTCAGTAATACATTGTATAAGTATACAAATATTTATTCATCCTATTGTTTACATGGGCTTTTCCTGAGCATTCTTTTTTCTTCTTCTTTTTTTTCAAGAGTTCTCTAAACATTGAGAACATTGAAAATATGTCATGTTGCAAACATCTGTCCTGGATTTTTATTTCCCCTGGTGGCTTATTTAAGGTATTTTCCTATTCATTTAATTTTTTAAAATATTTGTTTATTTATTGGATAGAGAGCCAAAAATCCAGAGGGAAGAGGATGACAGGAACAGAGGCAGAGAGACATCTGCAATACTGCTTCACCACTTGCTTTCCCCCTGCAGATGGGAACTGGGGCTTGAACCTGGGTCCTTGAATATTGTAACATATGGACTCAACCAGGTGCACCATCACCCATCCCCTCCTATTTATAATTATAGAAATGAAACATTGGAGAAAAATTAGAAAGTATAGATGTAACGAAAATTAGATGGTTTAGAGTTAAACCATCCTGAATCCTCTCCCCAAACTGGAGGTAATCACCATTAACATTTTAGATCTTCCTATTTCCCAATATACAACTATGACTATATGAATAGGATTTTTCTCATTCTTTTAAAAAAATTTTATTATCTATTGGATAGAGAGACAGCCAGAAATAAAGAGGGAATGGGGTGATATATAGACAGATAAACAGAGAGATACATGCAGCCTCTCTCATAGCTTTCCTCCTGGGGAGTGGGGGTTCGAACCCAGGTCCTTGTACATTGTAACATGTGCCCCTACCTGGCCCTTATGGATATGATTTTTAAACAACAAAAATTGAGATTATTATTCTACTTATATTCCTGTGACCTACTTTATATACAGAATCACTTTTCAAAATCCCTCACATCAACACAAATAGCTCTGCAATGTCACGTAATAAGTGAATTTTTTTTTGAAAAGTAGACAATACTTTGACATAGTTTAAAAAAAAGCTATATATTTTCTAAAAGTTTGCTTTCATTCATACCCCCTCACCTCATTATATATACCTCATCCTTTCTTACACAGAAGAGACCATAGCACATTACTAGGAACTTTTTTCCTTTATTTTTTAGAAAACCTTAATGGTATTTAGTAGATAGCATTTTATATCACCACACAGAGGGCTCTCTGGTATAAAAATTGTGCTGCTGTGAACATAGATGTCCATAGATCTTTGATGGATGTGTTCATTTCCTTTATATATTTCCTCAGGAGAGGAATGCCATGCAAGAATTTAAAGATTTTTATGAAGATCTGTTTTTTTTTTAATATAATGACTTTATAGCAGAATTAAAAAAAATTTATCTTTATTTATTTTTTGGATAGAGATAGCCAGAAATTGAGATGGAAGGGGTAGACAGAGGGAAAGAGACAGAGAGAGACCTGCAGCCCAACTTCACCACTTGTGAAGTTTTCCTCCTGCATGTGGGGACCAGGAGCTTGAACCCAGTTCCTTGTGCACTGTAATGTGTGTACTTAACCAAGTGTGCCACTGGCCTGGCCCCTGAAGATCTGTTTATCTGACTTATGACTCTGTTATTCCAAGATTATAAGGGAACTCTATTATCCTGGTAATTTTGTAGTTTAATTTGTGCACTTCAGTCTTTATGCAGTTGAAGTATATCCTGGCTTCTTCATCTGTAAAATGGGCTAATAACTTGTAGGACTGTGATGAGAATTAAATACTGGTGAATATTAGTTCGTCTTCTACCTTTTCTAGGTAAACATTATTTAGAAGAAAGCCTATGATGGAGGAGATAGCATAATGGTTATGCAAAGAGACTCTCATGCCTGAGGGTCCAAAGTTCCGGGTTCAATCCCCCACAACACCATAAACCAGAGTTGAGCAGTGCTCTGGCAATAAAAAAAAAGCCTGTCTTTATCTCAATGATGTTATATTTAATATATAACAAGCTCTCATATTTATATAAAATCTCTTTCTGGGCTTTATTTTATTCCACTGGCCTATATGACTATACAATTTAATTTTCAATAACTGCATAATATTACTTCTTATGTATATAGCACAATTTATTGAACTAATTAATTTTTGTTAAGTATGTATGTTGCTTTAAGTTTTTTCCAATTGTCTCACTGAATCAAAGCCTTACACATGTTTTACATGCCTGTGTATATGTAGTGGGTCCATTCTTTGGATAAACTTTTATTCATGGAATTACTAGGTCCAAAAGTATATGCTGTCTTAGGCTTTTTTTTTTTATACATATTGCCAAAATGTCTTTCACAAAGATTGTACCAATTTACATTCCCTCCAACAGTATGTGAGTGCTGATTTCCCTCACTCATACCAGCTCTCAGTATTATCATCGTTTTTAATCATTGCCAATCTGATCAGCAAAGAAGAAGAAAAAAAAAGGTCTCTCATTGCTGTTTTAATTTGCCTTTCTTTGAATGCTGGTGAGGTTGAATATTTTTTCAATTTATGGTGGTTTTTGATGTACAGAAGTTTTTAATTTTTTATGTAGTCAAATCTATCAATCTTTTCCTCTATGGTTTCTGCTTTTGTTGACATGTTTAGAAAGTCCTTTCCCACCCTAAGATTATAAAATATTCACTTATATTTTTGTCTACTACCTTTATGGCTTCATTTGCATCTTTATCCATCTGGTATTTATTTTGATGAGTGGTGTGAGCTGGAAAATAACTTTTATTATGTTATGTTATTTATTTATTTCCCAAATGGATACCTTCTTCTTTCATCACTTTAAAAAAGCTATATGTGTATGTGTGTGTGTGTATTGTGTGTGTATATCTGTGTGTAACTATTCTGAAAATGAGTATCTTGAGCAGCGAATACTGAGTGTAACCCAGCTTTAAACTTTGGGTCATCATTCAAAATATCAGTCATTCTACTAAACTGGGCAGATATAGCACTTTTGAACACACGTGGATTTTTGTGTCAGACTTGCCACCATTTGACGTTGAAGCCCTGGCCGTGTAACCCAATGCTTATGTATTTTTGAAGGACTCTGTGATCCTCCTTGAGTCTCGATGGTCTCTTCATCTGTAAAATGGGGTAATAACTTCCAGGGCCATGATGGGAGCCTCATGAAGTACTGTTTGCAACAACTCTCAGCATATGCCTCTCATACATGGGCAGCCAGGGGCCAGCCCTTGTCCTTCGCACCACAGCCACCCACCCCGCTTCCCACAGGCACATCAGCGATCCCGTCAGGCCCTTACTGTAAATAGGATATGCCGGTGAGGGGAGGGGCTGAGTGTTTGTTGTGTTTGCTTTTTATAGGTTTTCTATCTTTACACTTGTGATCAGACTCTCATTTGTTATGTCTTGCTGCTTTTAGTGTCTTTTCATTAGCAGCCTTTTTCTCCCCTTCAAAATGTGCTGCTTTTTAATCTTACACCAGCTAGGAAACCAGACAACTGCATTATTAGAAGTGTATATAAATTAAGAGTAACTGGGATCTGAGCGAGGGCCCGGGGGCCTCTTGTGTTGTATAATATAGTGGTTCTCAACTTTGGCTGCACACTAGAATCACCTGGGGAGCTTTGAAAGCATATCCAAGCCTGGGTCCTGCCCCAGACCAATTAAATCAGAATTTCTGCCAGTGGGGCCTATGCATGGGTGTTTAAAAAGCTCCACAGGTGATTCTGACGTGCACACAGGGCTGAGAACTATAGGGTGGGTGCCCTGGCTTTGTGAGATCTATAATTGTGCTCAGCGGGGGTTCTCTCCTGAAATGTGCCCCTAGTTGGGGAGGTCACTCCATGGAGCAGAAGGCCAGATGGCAGCCATGTTCAAAAGTCCTCTCTGTTCTCACTAAAGACAGCAGACCCCAACTCTCAGGTTGTCTGCTGGGGTGGAGGTGGGGAGTTACTTTCCTCTGGACATTTGGAAATGATGAAGGCAACTTCTCTTCAAAGCCCAGAGCATCGAAGTCCCCTCCCTTGTGCCATTCCTCATCCCCTGGGGGGACTTTTGGGGGCCACTATGGCCTGGACTCCTGAGGAGAGAGAGGACATAAGTAGGTGATGAGAAGTAACCCCAAGAAAAACCCCTTCTGTTTCTACTTTGCTTATCTGTGTACTTGCTCTTTTTTCTTGACCTCTTTCTCTTCCCTGCCTTTCAGAACTCATGCAAGACTATTTGGTTGGTTGCTAGCTTCAGTGAGTCCATTGAATCCACAATGAAGACAGTGACCCTCAAAAGCAGGCTCACCCCCACCCACTGTTGGTGGATCCCTTTTGTCCTCTGGCAAAAGAAATAAAAATGGCTCTCCACAGTAGACAGGATGGGGCCCAACTTTAAGATCAGCCTTCATCTTATTCTCAAGTTTGAGTAACCCAATCATGGGCTTAGCCCATGGATTAGAATTCTCTCCTTGGGGGCCAGGCAGTGGTCCACCTGGTTAATTGCTCACATTACAGTGTGCAAGGACCCAGGTTCAAGCCCCTGGTCCCCACCTGCAGGATGAAAGCTTCACAATGGTGGGAGTTGGGCAGTAGCACAGCGGGTTAAGTGCAGGTGGCACAAAGCGCAAGGACCAGCATAAGGATCCTGGTTTGAGCCCCCAGCTCCCCACCTGCAGGGGAGTCACTTCACAAGTGGTGAAGCAGGTCTGCAGGTGTCTTTCTCTCTCCCTCTCTGTCTTCCTCTCCTCTCTCCATTTCTCTCTGTCCTACCCAACAATAATGACATCATTAACAATAATAACTACAACAATAAAACCGCAAGGGCAACAAAAGAGAATATAAAAATATATTTTTTTAATTTTTTAATTTAATTTTATTTAATTTTAATATTTATTTTAATTTTATTGTTGTAGTTATTGATGTCATCGTTGTTGGATAGGACAGAGAGAAATGGAGAGAGGAGGAGAAGACAGAGAGGGAGAGAGAAAGACACCTGCAGACCTGCTTCACCGCCTGTGAAGCGACTCCCCTGCAGGTGGGGAGCCGGGGGCTCGAACCTGGATCCTTGTGCCGGTCCTTATGCTTTGTGCCACCTGCACTTAACCCGCTGAGCTACAGCCCGACTCCCCCAAAATAAATATTTTTTAAAAATTAAAAAAGAAAGCTTCACAATGGTGAAGCAAGGCTTCAGATGTCTTTATCTCTCTCTATCTCTATCTCCCCCTCCCCTCTCAATTTCTCTGTCTCTATCCAATAATAAATAAATAAATATATTTTAAAAAATGAATTCTCTCCTTGGTGTTTTGTTGGAAACTGGGGCCTCACTGGTTCTACCAGACTCTAGGGGTGGAGATAAGGGAAGTAGAACATGTCCTAAATAACCTCAACTCTACTCCTTCACACTCAGCAATGAAGGGAGAATCTCTGTGGAGGGAGGTGATCAGAACTTTCCCTGGGGATTTATCACTCATCACTGCTACAAATCAGTATATATATATATCACACAAACACACACATACGCACACACACCATCTTAGACCAGGCTGGATCCTTCAGACCAAAGTTTACTACAGGTTGGGGATAACAAAAGAGAAGTAAACAAACAGTAACATGATTCCACATAATCTAGTTTACAAGATATGACTTGATCTTGAGGGCCTGACTTAGCTGGTTAGGGGGCTGCTTCTCTGTGGTCAGTCCCATCACAGCAGTTCTAGCCTCAGGGTAGAAGCCTGGACAACTGCCCCCTTGAAAAATTCAGAAGTGTCCACCAGAAGAAGAATGAAGCTAAGGAGACAGGTTACCCTTATGTCTGGTGCCACTCTGAAATCCTGGATGAAGAGCCACCACTTGCTGGGGGAATGAAATGATTACTCCTCTTTGTGGGCAATAAGATCTTAGATTCAAGTCAGGTTTTGTTGATCATTAAGGCTGCTTAAGGGAAGGAATGGGGTGGACACTTGCCAGCTCACCTCAATGCTTTGACTGGTCTTGCTGGAAGTGTGGTTTATATCCATGAGACAATAGTTTTTCTGTAGATTCATCCAGTCGTGAAGCAAAATGTCACAGCATTGTGAAATAATCTGCTGTGTTGATTTGCAATGAAGGTAGAAGTGAGCAAACCAAGGGGATGTCTGTAGGGTGCTGTGAGACTCTTTTCAAAGAGGTCGGGGAGAAAAAACAATACAAGGGTCTATTCCATCTGCTGGATCTCTCTCTCTCTCTCTCTCTCTCTCTCTCTCTCTCTCTCTCTCTCTGGAAGTCTGTGTGACACAGCTCTCCCTATCTTGGTCCTGATTTCTTCTATTCATTTTTCTTTTCTTTTTTTTAGATTTTATTTCTTGGGCCCAGGTAGTGGCATACCTGGTTGAGCGCACACGTTACAATGCACAAGGGCCTGGGTTCGAGCTCCCAGTCCCCACCAGCAGGGGAAAGCTTTGCGAGTGGTGTAGCAGTGCTGCAGGTGTCTTTCTGTCTCTCTCTCTCTCTCTAGCTCCCCCTTCCCTCTTGATTTCTGGCTGTCTCTATCCAATAAATAAATCTAGATAATAAAAAAATATTTAAAGAGTTTATTTATTAATGAGAAAGAGAAAGAACCAGACATCACTCTGGTACATGTGCCATGGAATAAACTCAGGACCTCATGCTTGAGAGCCCAATGTTTTAGTCACTGTACCACCTCCTGGACCACTCTCCTTAGCACTTTTTAGGAGAAACTTACCCTTCCTTGGAGCTCCACCTCACAGCCCCAGCTAACGCATGTGGGAACAGCACACAGCACAACCCTGGCGCAGATCACAGGGTGCTGACAGGTGTCCCTCATGCTCTTGGTCTGGCCTGTGCTCCTGGAGGTTGGTTACATGCCTATCATCTTATACCCCTTATCAGTAGGATAACCTCATAAACTCTAGCCCTTGGGTCCTCCATGGAGTCAGTGCTGGCCCCTAGAAGTCAGTTGAGAAATGTATGGTGTCTTTATGCTACATTGATTGTGTGTGGCGATTGGGGACACCAGGTTTCTTGCCTCAATGGGGCAGTTTTGCACCATGAAGACTGGTAACATCTGAGTGCCCCACCAGACATTCATATAGATAGAAAATGTCTTTATTTTTGGCCTGAGCCTGAAACTAATTTCCATTTTGCATAGAGACATCAATTATATTTGCACAATTTGGATATTCACTAAAATTTTATTTATGAATGCTGCAATCATCTAAGTTAAAAGTACTACATTTTACCTTTCTCAAGAGTTGTTCACCATTTCAGAAAAGCCATGTTTTCTTTTTCTTTTTTTTTAAGATTTAATTTCTTTATTCAGGAGAAAGACAGGAGAAGAGAGAGAAAGAACTAGACATCACTCTGGTACATGTGCTACAGGGGATTGAACTCAGGACCTCAAGCATGAGAGTCCAATGCTTTATCTACTGCACCACCTCCCAGACCACAGAAAGCCATGTTTTCAATAGCAAAAGTACTCATGGCACTTGAGTTGCCAAAACAACAAACCCCTATTCAACTGTTGTCAGACATATCTGTGTGAATATGTAGTACTTGTTTAGTTTTGTTTTTAAACTACCAGATACAAAGAAGTACCCATCACATTCCAATGAACTTTGTTTACTTCTCTTAGATTCAAATGTGTTCATTACAACTAGGTACATTTGTCTTCCTTGAATTTTGTATTTCCTTGTAGTTTTTTTTTTTAATCACTGGGATGTCACCTTTTTTTTTTTACATAGAAACAGAGACAGAGACATGGAAAGAGGCCACAGCACCCAAGCTTACCCAAGTGCAGTGGGGGGTTTGAACCTGGGTTGCACACATGACAAGGCAGGTCCTCTATCCAGGTGAGCTATTTTGCTGGCCCTAAGTTATTGTACAGTTAGATTGATAACATATATTTGAGTTGTGTGTAGATGGGTCTATCTTCTATGCATTTAATGTTGATATAGGAATGGAGAACTAGGTCTGACAGGACTAGATCCACTGCTCTGGGCAGCCTCTGGGTGGGGGTTTGCTTCATCTACTGACAGACACCAAAGTTCTATGAGCTTGGTGCTTTTGCCCACCATTTTGCACAAGAAGAAGTTGAGTCCTGGAGATGTGAGGTAGTGTGGCATAGGGTGTATGTGTGGGTGGGGGGAGTAAGTATTTTAGAGCCCTCGCACTACTGCAACCTACCAATATTCTCTCCATCTGCCATGTTTGCTTAACCTCCATCCTGAATCCACATGCCTGGCTTCCCATTTGGACTGACTCTGCCAGACCTCCTACAGGATCCAGCAGAGACTCCCACTGGAAAAAAGAAAGCATTTCCTTGTCTCCTACAGGACTCAGATTCAAACTAGACCCCACCACATTGGAGGAAGCTTTAGTGCTGTAGTGTCTCTCCCTCTCTCTCTGTCAACTGAAAAAGTTGATCCAGATCAGGTAAGCCTTATTGAACACACACAAATATGTCTTTTCACTTTGGGGTAGAATTCCAGTGGAACAAAACAAAGGGAAATGCTTTGCAGAGAGCAGACTCCTAGAAAACCTTGTTGAATGGATGGATGATTTAGTGGTGTTTGGGGAGAATGGTCCTGGCCTCTCAGTAATTTATTTCACTCCATTAATGTGCATTTCCCAAGCTTTGATGCCATGTTCCCAGGGCTCCCAGCTCAAGGACAGATATTTCCTTGTCTCCCTAGGATGGAGGGGGTGGGTCACTCTGCCCCAACAGCACAGCTGTGGAAGCAGAAACCAGCACATCCCCCACGCTCATTGCCGTGGGCCCCAGGCCCAGCAGGTAAGGTGTTCTGGGCCCATGGCCTGACTTGCTGTGGCCTGGCTCAGGATAGTTCTGTACCAGCAACTGCCAAGGGGTTGCTGCCCATGTTCCTATGACTCTGGTTATGTCTCACTCAGCTACTGCTTTCCTTCAATCAGCAAATACTTTCTGAAGGTCTACTTTGCACCAGTTACTGGAGCATGAGGAGGAGGGAGGAGGAGGAGGAAGAAGAGGAGAAGGGTCCCAACAGCAAACAGTACAGTCAAGTTAAGATAATTTGCAAAGTCACACAGGGCATATCACCATAGAGAGCCAGGGTCAATAGAAGCTGAGCTGTCACCAGCAGAAGTGGCAAGGGTTGTTGTCCTCGGGAAAGAACAAGACCATCTTAAAGAAGTGGCCTTCTCAGCCAGCCAGCCTGATAGGACTTCCAGGGAGGGACTAGTCTGCTGACTTCCATAGGGAAACCCTCAACCCCAACAGAAGCCTGGGGACACTGGAACTTATTGCTATGATCCTCAAGAGGCAGCCTCTGGGGCAACAAGTGTGGTGGAGGCTTGGTCTGTGGGGATGCTGGGCCGGAAAGTGCTGTCCCTGAAGGCCTGAAGGCCATGCCCAGGAGCTTCAGCCTGGGGGATGCTGGCATGTGCCTGAAAGGGGCTAAGGGTGTCCACCATAAAATGTCTCAACTGTCTCAACTGCCTCTCTGGGGGGAACTTGACAACTGGCCCCAAAGGCCAGGGGCACTGTAGAAGGAGCTGGGCAGAACAGAGCATGGTTGAGTCTGTGTTTGGGGAGTAGGGGGTCCAGAGATGTCACCTCAGACTAGGGGACGGTGGTGAGGGGCAGGCTGGAGATGGGTGGTGGGAAAGAAATAGAGGTTTGGAGGCATTTTAGGAAGCAGACTGATGATTTGAAGAAGGAAAGCCTGGCTGTGGAGGCTGAAGGAGAAGAATCTTCATTTTTCACTTAAGACTCAAGCGTGTGTGTGTGTGTGTGTGTGTGTGCGTGTGCGTGTGCGTGTGTGTCTGTGTGTGTTGGGGGAGTGGGGGGGCAGGGGAGTTGCTTAGTGAGGGGACCAGTGGGCTGTCAGTGGGCTTCACCCCAGCTTTGCTTCCTGGGTTCAAAGGGGAGACTTAGACTGGCCCTCATTAACTGGGCTTTGGAGAGGGTTGAGGAAGGGCTGCCCAGCCATGCCACATGAGGTTGGCTCTGCCTCAGTTTTCCCAAGAGCCAGCCAGACTGGAGCTCAGGAGAAGCCTCCCCCTGTCACCCCGGGGTCAACAGAGCTGAGACCTGCTCCCCTCCACAGCCTGGCCCTTCCATCTGGAGAGAGGATGTGTTTTCTTTTAACGTGCTTCACTGCGGGGGCAAATGAGGCCCAGCTGAGGGGAGAGAGCCAGCAATGACGGCAGAGGCCTGGCTCCAGCGGGCTGGGGCGAGCGTTGGGGTCCTGTCACCCCCGGTTTCCTTCCTGGCTCTCTCGGAAGACCCCGTCCTCCACAGGTTCGGATTTCAGCAAAAGCCTCCTCACCAGTCACGGGTCCTGTTTCTTGGAGTTCTCTGCCCAGAAACCTGGAAGAATTTTCTTTTGTTTTAGAGGGAAGTGCTGAGGTAGTGATTCTTTCATGTTCTGAGAACTTGAATCGTCATGGCAACACATGAGGGTGGGGTGGCCAAGGTGGGGGCCCTCTCCTCAGCGTTCCATTTCAAACACCAGATTAAAGGCAAAGCTCCTTTGGAGTTTGCCTCATTAAGACATAGCTGGGCACAAGCTCTAGGGATGATTTTCTGGTTCGTCGTTTTATTCATTATGTTTTGCCTACGTTTTCTCACCTGATGGACAGTCTGCTGGGATTTCTCCCTGAGTTTTGGCTCAGAGGCAACTCTGAGAACGTTAGCTGAGTCCTGGCAAAAGCGTTGTGGAGAATTGTTTCCTTTGTTCCTGCTCTGGGCTCGCTCCTGTAAGTCCTGGCTTACACTGGGACTGACACATGCAAGAAAGGGAAAAGGTGACGTGTCTGTCAGGGTCATATTCCGTCTGTGGAGGAAAAGGAGTTCACTGAGGGGCCATTTTGTTCTGTGCTGCATTTTGGGCCCAGCATCTTCCTCTCAAAGTTTTCCATGACCGAAGGATGAAGGGATGCCCATTCTGGAGCTCTGATGCTGGGGCTATGCCCCTCCAACAAATATCTAGTGAATTCCAGGAAAAAATAAAGGTGGAGATGTTTAACCCAGAGATTGAACTTGAGTGTTTTGTTTATCTGCTTTTCCTACTCAACTGAACTCTCTCCATATCCTAGTTTGAAGCACTTTCAGAATTTTCCTTTAGCTGGAATGGGGTTGCCTGCCCCTCACTTCCCCAATTCCAGACCTTCCCCAGAAGGGAATTCTAATTCTGACCCACAAAAGAAGTGCTATCATATTAGAGTCACCCAGGTGTTAACTGAACTGTGTCTCACACTCAAGTCACCAAGTCTTGTAATTCATTCCTTCAAAGGAGCTTGTAGAGTCTCCTAGAGACTAATGTTCTTATTAGCAGCAGGCCTCACTTACTGAGAGCCAGGATTTCTGATGTCACCTCTGATGTGGCCAGCTGCAAAGGTTCAGAGGTGAGAGAGGCAGCAGGTGTATCTGAACCCAAAGGTTTTCTTTTCTTTTCCTTTTTTTTGCCATTGGGGTTATTGCTGGGCTCTGTATCTGCACAATTTCAACATCCTAGCTGCCATTTCTTCCCTTTTTTTTTTTAATTTTTTAAGTTATCTTTATTTATTGGATGGAGACAGCCAGAACTCAAGAGGGGAAGGATAGATAGAGAGGAAGAGAGACACCTGCAGCCCTGCTTCACCTCTTGTAAAGCTTTCTCCCTGCAGGTGGGGACCGGAGGCTTGAACCCAAGTCCTTGCACATTGTAACATATGCACTCAACCAAGTGTGCTACCACCTGCCCCCTCTTCTCCCCTTTTTTTTTTAAAAATATTTTATTTATTTATCAATGAGAAGGATAAGAAGAGGGAAAGAGAGAGAGAAAGAACTAGACATCACTCTGGCACATGTGTTGCCGGGGATTGAACTCAGGACCTCATGTTTAAGAGTCCAATGCTTTATCTACTGTGTCACATCCCAGACCACTCTCCCCTTTTCTTAAAGAAACAGAAAGGAGAGAGAGAGAGAGAGAGAAGTCACTTGTAGCACTGCTTCACCACTTATGAAGTTCCTCCCCTGCACACCTGCCCTGAAGATGGGGATTTTGAACCCAGGTCCTCAGGCATGGTAATGTGTGCCCTGAACCAAATGCATCACCACCCTACCCCAAACTCTGAGAAAGCCCCCAAAGCTTTACTGTTCTTCCAAAGTTGCTGACCAGGAACATACCCTCACAACCCTCCCTGGCCTCATCGATGTTCCAATTGAGATCCAGTCGCCCGGGGCCGGGTTCTTCTCCCCTCCAGCTTCTGGACTCCTATGGTTCTAACTCACCTACTGGCCTCTTTTGAAGCAAGTCCCATCCCCATGGGTCCTGCAGGGGTGGGGAGGGGCTGTGTTTGGGTTTAATGGCCACCCTGGCAGCCGGGTCAGTCCCTTGATGGAGCTCCCTCCACACCCCAAGCCTTGCCATGTCTGTGGATGGAGGTGGCCATGGGATTCTCCACCCTGAACACACACACACACACACACACACACACACACACACACACACACACACACACACCAGTCCCTCTCACTCACTGCCTCTGGCTTCATACCTTCTTGGCACCTTGGTTTCTGTTCATGCTCCCAGGTCCTGCCTTTTGCTGCTGCCTGAGGTGATGCTCTCCCCAGGAGTCCCACATCCTGCCTCAAAATCCTTGCCCAAACCCCTCTCACACCCTGCTTGGTGGAACATGGTCCAGCCCTTCTTGGGCCAACATCTGCAAGTTGGTCAGTTCCACGAGTGACTCTCTCAGCTGAGCCTGTGTTCCTCCTCCCCTCCCTCCAGCAAGCACCACATGGGGCTCAGTTCTCTGTCCTCCTAGCTCTGCCCAGCTAACAGCCCCCTCCCTTCTTCCTTCTCCCTTCTCCACCCCCAACCCCCAGGGTCTTATTTCTCTGAAGCTCACCCCGAGACCTTTCAATGTTACTTTTCAGCTTCAGGCTTTGTTTTTTCTTTTAATATTTTTCTTTGTTTGTTTGTTTGTTTATTCCTTTTTGTTGCCCTTGTTGTTTTATTATTGTAGTTATTATTGTTGTTGTTATTGATGTCATCATTGTTGGATAGGACAGAGAGAAATGGAGAGAGGAGGGGAAGACAGAGAGGGCAAGAGAAAGACTGACACTGGCAAACCTGCTTCACCACTTGTGAAGCGACGCCCCTGCAGGTGGGGAGCCAGAGGCTCGAACCGGGATCCTTCCACCCGTCCCTGCGCTTTGCGCCACCTGCGCTTAACCCGCTGCGCTACCACCCAACTCCCTCTTTTAATATTTTTAATTCTATTTATTTATTTTGTATACAGAGAGAAATTGAGAAGGAAGGGAAACACAGAAAGGGAGAGAGACAGACACCTGCAGCACTGTTTCGCCATTCCAGAAGCTTCCCCCCTGCAGGTGGGGACTAGGAGGCTTGAACCCAGGTCCCTGTGCGTGGTAATACATGTGTCCTAATGTTGTGTCACTGCCTAGTCCCCTCAGCATGGCTTTTCAACCTTCTTTGGGCACAAAGGAAAGGACATGCTCTGCATGGCAAGATGGGATAAGTGGAGGGCCAGCTGGCAGTCCAGGTGGCACAGGCCGGGAAGCCTGGCACCCCAAGTCCGGCCCCGAGGCTGGAGGGATAATGGAGCCATCCTCCTGGTTCACCTGAGCCACATTCTGTTGAGACACTAAACCATGACAATTAAAGTGGGGAGTCCTCCTTTTTAATCAAGCGACACAAATGTGCTGATGGTACCTGAGCACCCTCCCTACCCTGCCTCTGTCCTCCTGAGGTGGGTGACCTTTATGCTTGTGTGTGGACAAGGAACAGAGGCCCACAAACTGTGTGTCCTGCCCCTCCCCCCAGCAGCTCACCAGGGACCCAGCAGGTCTCTCTCTACCTGCCTTCTCATCTCAATAGTCATTCTCCATAGCATCCCAGGGCAGTCCTGGAGAGAGGGAGAGGTCCAGGGCACTGGACAATGGGCCCTGTAAACACAGCCTGCCCCATTCCATTCTGCACAATAGACTGCACTAGTCACTGGGACCCTGGGATTTGCTGAGCTGGTCTCTCTCCATTTATAGACAGCACAACCAAGATCTGAAGAGATGAAGTGTTTCCTACAAGGTCACATGGGAAGAAGAGGCAGAAACACTCTGACTCCCCACCCCCTTTAGTGTCCTGCCCCCAGTGACTTTGCTCCAGCATCCATTCAGTCACTGAGGCAATGTTATTCATGTCTGGAGGCCACTTTTACTGGGTCAGGGGTCTTGTCTCTCGGCAGTAGGGAGTGAGGAGTGGTGGACAGTGCTCCACTAATGGGCCCTGACTGGCCCCTGTAACAGATGACAAGATGGCAGCCTGGGCTTTACGTGCACACCACAGCCAATGCTCCCTGTTCTGTTTGTCTGGAAGTTCTGTGGGAGGGTAGTTACCTCTATTTTGAGGCAACTGCATTTGTGATAGGCCCACTAGCAGCACACGTCTCCTTTCACGTAGAAGCTTGTGCTCTCTGGCATTTCCTTCCTGCACCCAGCAGGCCCACAGGGTTAAGTAGGAGCTGTTCTCCTCAAACTGCTGCCATTGCTCCCAGAGGGCAGGAGCGAGCTCTCTGCCATCAACATATTTTCAGCCGAGTTATATTTTGCATAAAGTAAACTTAGCAAACAGAGAACACAGTGAGAATATATTTGGCTTTGAAGCATCAGTGTTCTGACAAGCATTTCCTATTAGCTATCTCCGAGCAGACCAGCCTGGCTGGGTTTTGCTTAAGTGGCATAATTCTCCCGCAGTGGAGACAGCTCATTCATTAGTCATTCTCCAAGCCAAATACAAAATATCCTTCTCTAAGCCAACTCCACCAACCAGCTCTGCAGCCCCGGGTGGAACAATGAAACTGTGGAGCGGATGGGGCCGGGCAGAGGTCAGGCCGAGAGTCCCTGCCTGCCTGCTTTTTCGGAACAGGAATAGGAAGGACACCCCTTCCTCGGGTCAGTGGCAGTTTCAGGAGCCCATCACATGATGGCTGGGCTCACTCCCTTTCTCTACCCAGTCTCTTGCAACAGCACGAGTCTCAGGTGAATAGGCCCCGTTTTGTTTATTTATTTTCTTCAGCTACCTTTAGAAGCTACAGGTAGAGGAAGCTGAGGAATGTGTCCTTTCCTGCTCAGATCTTGTAGCTGAACTCAGCCCTTCCTCAATGGGCATCCTGCATGTTATCTCCCTTAATCCTTGGCACGAGGCCGATGTCTCCATTTTACAGATGAGGAAACCAGGGCTCAGAAAAAGTGACATAAGGGTGTGGATCTGCCAGGCTCCAAAAGGCACCTCCTGTCCGCACTCTCTGAAGTCTCCTTTGGGGATGGTCATCTGAGTTTAAACGTGAGAATGTGCAGTAAGAACCTACTGTCCCCAACTCCCAGAACAGGCAGGCTGGGAAGGCAGCCGGGAGAGAGCAGCAAAGGTATGATGCTCTAAAAGTCAGACCGAAGCCCCCCTCTGGTGGGAGTCAGGGCCAAGGGCAGCTCGGAGGCAGCAGAGTTTGGGTTTGAGGTGGATCATGAGCTGGGATCAAGTCAAAGGTAAAATGTATCTATCTATACAGGGACTGAGAAGTGGTACCACATGTTGAGCACAAGTTACCATGTTCAAGGGCCCTGGTTCAAGCCCCCAGTCCCCACCATATGGGGGAAACTTTAGGAGCAGTGAAGCAGGTCTGCAGGTGTTTCTTTCTCCCTTTCTGGTTTTTATTTGTTGGTTTGTTTGTTTTTGTTTTGCCTCCAGGGTTACTGCTGGAGCTCAGTGCCTCCACCATGAATCCACTGCTCCTGGAGGCTATTTTTTTTCCCCGTTTTGTTGCCCTTGTTGTTTATCTTGGTTGTGGTTATTATTGTTGTTATTGATGTTGTTTTTGTTGGATAGGACAGAGAGAAACTGAGGAGGGAAAAACAGAGAGGGGGAGAGAAAGACAGACACCTGCAGATCTGCGTCACCGCTTGTGAAGTGATCCCCTGCAAGTAGGGAGCCGGGGGCTCGAACCAGGATCCTTATACCGGTCCTTGAGCTTCACACCATGTGCACCTAGCCTGCTGTGCTACTGCCCGGCCCTCTCTTTCTTCCTTTCTATCTTGCCTTCCTCCTCAATTTCTTTCTGTCCTGTCAAGTAACAATAAATCTATATTTTTAATTGGACCTATACTATGTGCCTGGGAAACATCTGCTTTGCTACATGCATATCCCTGGTTTGAGGACCACACACACCCCATGAGAGCACCATGGCACTGGGGGAGGTGCAGGTGTTGTTTCCCCTCTCCTCTCTCTCTGCTTCTTCCTCTCTATCTGAAAATGGTCAGCTTAGAGCACTGAAGCACAGGCAACAGCAACAATCAACACAGCAGACACCCAGAGCCAGGACACTTGAGTGTGTCCACCTGGGCTGGACACTAAGGCCCTCCTCAGCCCCCTACAGTGCTATCCATCAATACCCCACCCACCTCCCTACATTCTGCCTTCAACTTATTTCCAAACACGCGTGTCGCTGCCACTCTACAGCTTTCCCACAAGCTGTTTTCTCTGTGGGCACATCATCTCTTCTGCCCAGGAAAACTCCTACTCACCCTTCAAAGCCCTGCCTAAATATCTCTAGAATCCTTCTCCAGCTTCTCAAAACACCACTGTCTATGCTCCCCTCTCTTTGCCCACAAAGTGCATCGCTGATTCTAGTGTAGTGACCTGGTAGAGAGCTGGCCTGTGGGAAACACTCCATCAATTGATAAAGCAGCATAGGTGGGATGGCTGTGACTCAAACACGCACCACACAACTCCTGTGCCTTGTCAGCCACCACGTTGCAGAACTACTGTGATGCCGACCTGACTTCGCTGGGCAGACAACCCCACCAATGTGTCCTGGAGCCCCGCCTCCCCACAGCCCTGCCCCACTAGGGAAAGAGAGAGGCAGGCTGGGAGTATGGATCCACCTGTCAACGCCCATCTTCAGCAGGGAGGCAATTACAGAAGCCAGACCTTCCACCTTCTGCATCCCATAATGATCCTGGGTCCATGCTCCCAGAGGGATAAAGAACAGAAAAGCTTCTAATGGAGGGCATGGGGTGTGGAACTCTGGTGGTGGGAATTGTGTGGAGTTGTACCCCTCTTATCCTATGGTCTTGTTGGTAATTATTAAATAAATTTTTTAAAAAGCATATACTGGACCTGAGGGAACCACCTTCTGGTGCTGGGAGCCCTCAGCTCTTGTCCCCACTTACAAGCCACCTCTATTCTTTCTCGTAACTGGCATGACTGAGATGCTCAGTGCCTGGGAGCTGATGTCATTGTTGTGGTGTTTTTCTTGAAATAAACTGAGAAGTGTGCATAGACTGAGGGGCCAGGCAGTGTTGCACGCAGCTGAGTGCACTTGTTACCATGTACAAGAAGCCTAGTTCCAGCCCCCTCTCCCCACCTGTTGAAGGAAGCTTCATGGACCATGAAGCTTGTCTACAGTTGTCTGTTTTTCTCTCTCCTCATGCCCTCTCAATTTCTCTCTGTCATATCAAATAAAATCAAAAAGGGGGGTGGGAGGGAAAAAAATAACTGCCCGGAGCAGTGGATTTGTAGCACTGGCACTGAGACCCAGCAATAATCCTGGTGATAATGGAGGAGGAGGAGGAGAGGAAGAAGAGAAGGAAGAGGAAGAGGGGAAGGGAGGTAGGGGGAGGAGAAGAAGAAAAGAAGAAAGAGGAGGGAGAAAAAGGGGGAAGGAGAGGAAGAGAGAAGGAAGAGAAGGAGGAGGAAGAGGGACACTAAATCTAGGCTCGAGGCTGTGTCTTTCCATCCCAAAGCAAGCCTTCAGGGAGTCCTGCAGCCTCTCCAGCCCCTACTGTCTCCTCTAGAGTGAGCGACACTGCCAGGTGTCCCTCCTATCTGTAATGAAAGCAAACCAGAAGCAAAATCCAACCAGCATCACCATCCCAGTCCCCAGCTTCTGGGTGTGGCCTCTGATCAAGAAATCAGAAGCCATGCTGAGCCTGATGTCCCTTTTGGAGGGTGGGGGGTGCTCTTCCCTGGGGACTCAGAGCCTCCTCCTTGTCTCCCCCCACCCTCCACCCACGGGGCTGAGGAGATGGTCTGGACCATGTGGCAGGATCCCTCTTCTCCCCAACACCAGCTATGATTAGCTGTGTCCTCACCACGAAACTGCAGGGGTGTGTGCGGGTGAGTCACAGATGCAGGATCACATTTATAGAGTGCCTGTAAGGGAGGAGGGGGTTGGGGGAGGCTCTTTCTCCCCACGCCCAGCAGCCCTGACCATTTCAGGACCCAGGTCTGTGGGTTTGTGGGAGGGAGTTGCGGTTCAGAGGCACCCAGCTTCTAGTGCCAAGCCTCAACCACCCAAACCAGGGCCCCCACCCCCTGAGGCCTATCACAGGTAGTCCTAGTGGCAATAAAGGAGAAGGAGGAGGAGCAGAGAAAAAAGAGAAGGATGAAGAGTAATAGGAGGAGAAGAAGCAGCAGCAGAGGAAGAAGAGGAGGAGGAAGATGATAATGAGGACTAGGAGGCCCAAGAGTCACTTTCTCCTGACCGCATGTCTCCCCCAGAGGCAAGAGATCTCACCAGGCAGGAGTGCCTGGTCTGAACCTCACAAGTTTGGGGGGAGGGGGCTGGGGGCAGCTCCCACCACCCACCCTGCCCCCAATCCCAGGCTCATTCTGTGAGGCCTGCCCACATGGAGCATGGGCAGCCCGGGCCTGTCCAAACTGGTCACTGCACCCCTCCTCCCCCTTCCAGAGAAGGCCTCTGAGCTGGGCAGGCAGGGAGGGAGGGAAGGAAGGAGGGAGGCAGGACAGGCGGCCGGGCAAGTGGCAGCAGGCAGAGAGGGCCTGGCCTGCAGACAGTGAGTCAGCTGGGTCCCCGCTGCTCCCTGGACAGGGCCGGAATAATGACAATAATAATAGACAGCTGGGGTGCTGTTATTAACACCCACCTCTCCTCCCAGGATGCTATCTGCCTCTTCAGCTGATGGCCCTCTGGGGTAGGGCGGTGCCGAGGGCAGAGCTCTTGGTGCCCTCTCTTAAACAGGGGATAGGAGTGGTGGGGGGCAGGGAAACTAAGGCCAAAGTGAGTGACAGCCCACCACCCAGCATGAGGAGTCCTGAGAAAAAGGCTCTGCCTCAGAAGCCATGCAAGCCACACAGCCCACAGCCCTGAGGTCCTTCTCACTGCAGAGCTATACTCCCAAAGCAGAGAGAACCCATGTTCTTACAGCCAAGCCTCAGGTCCTTGCTCTAAACAACCCAAGAGGAGCAGGGATGAGGACTAGGCCCATTGGTTGGAAGAAGAGACTGAGGTTTAGAGAGGCAGGGGACTTCTCTGTGGTCACACAGCAAGGGAGTGGCCGAGCCAGGCCTGGAGCCCAGAGACTCCCCCATCCAAATCAGGCCCCTGTAGACACGTGGGTCTGTCCTTTGTCCACTGGACTCTCTCAGGACTATTGCTTGGCCCTAGGACCCTTGAGGCCAGCTTTCATTTTCATCTTTGAGCAGCCATGGAAAAGTAACGACTTACTGCTTTAATGTCGGGGTCTCAGTAATTATCTGGTCTCCGCCACCCACTCAACTCTACCCACTAGTTATTATAATAGCAACAATAATAATTTAGAGAAGCAGTGATGGGGATCACAGCAGAGTCACTGCTTCCCCCCAGTGGAAGGTTGGCCAGAGAGAGCTGCGGCCTCCACCTGCTCCCAACGAGAAGGCCCGTGTTGGCGTCCGGAGTCACAGTCAGAGTCAGAGACACTGGACTTGGGTTCAATTTCTGGCAGGCCTGCCATGCGCACCAGGCAGCTGAACGATCCTGACTTTCTCTTCAGTCACCCCTCAGTAAAATGTGGATAACAATCTTACAAAGGTGATGTGTTTTCAGCTGCTTGGAGGAAAGTCATCGAAGACAAGTTCTTGTAGAAGCATCTGCATCAATGTTGACCGTTGAAAAGGATTCTGGTGTCTGGTGCCCAAGGGTACATACAGTCTCCCTGCTCCAGGCTCCAGTGCTCAGGCTCCTACTCTGGGCCAGGCTTCCTGGCCTGAGGAGGCTTCGAGATTGGAGTGGGTGGTGGGTGGGAGGGAACTGGGCTGTGGGATCTGGCCAGGGCAGCCACAAGAATCCCTCATCTCCAGCAGCAGCTTCTGCCAGGGCCCTGGAGCTAGAAAAAGCAGGGCCATTGCCTGAGTGCAATAAATGCTTTTTATTAGCCTTTTTATTAATGAGGGTTGGTATTTGTCGAGAAGTGGGGACAACAGTTATTCCAGTAAAAAGATATTAGCTCCCACAGAAGGGCCTGTGTGTCTACCGTGCGATGGCCCCTGCTCCCCCCCAGGGCTGCTTTATTATAAGCTTGCACACCCTCTTGGCCTCTTAGCAACTCCTGAGGAGTGGGTGGGTGGGGGGTGCAGGGAGAGGCAGGCATAAGGCCCAGGCCTTTCAGAGGTTATGGGAAGCCAATCACAGGAAGCTCCTGCCCCCCACCCCAACTCCCCACAGAAGCTGGAGGAGATGGTGATTCCTACTCCCGCCCCCCCCCCCCCCATCTCTAGGCTCTTGGCTATTTTGCATCCAGAGCTGCTAGTGATGTAAAGGAGCTAGACATCCTCGAGCCAGTCATTATATATGAGAACATTTCTTTCTTTTCTTAATGGTTTACAGTAAATACAGTTGTTGATATGTTTGTAACATTTCTCAGTCTTCTGCAAAACACTCTCACCCGCAGCCTAGGTCCTCCTCCACCATCATGCACCAGGACCTGAAAGCCTCCTGCCTCCCTCCAGAGTCCTTTACTTTCATGCAATACACCAAACCCAGTCGGCTTTTTTCCCTTTCTGTTCTTATTTCTCAATTTCTGTCTATGGGTGAGATCATCTAGTATTCCTCCTTCTCTTTATGGCTTATCTCCCTTAACATGATTCCTTCAAGCTCCATCCAAGATGAGATGAAGAAGGTGAATTCACCATTTTTAATAGCTGAGTAATATTCCATCTATATATATATAACTTTTTCATCTATTGTTGGACACCTGGGCTGCTTCCAGGTATTGGCTATTACAGATTGTGTTGCTATGAACATAGGTACACACAGATCTTTTTGGAGGTGTGTATTTGGTTCCTTAGGACATATCCCAAGGACAGGATTTCTTTATTTCTTTTTTAAAAATTTATTTATTTTCCCTTTTGTTGCCCTTGTTGTTTTATTGTTGTAGTTATTATTGATGTTGTCACTGTTGGGTAGGACAGCGAGAAATGGAGAGAAGAGGGGAAGACAGAAAGGGGGTGGAGAAAGATAGACACCTGAAAACCTGCTTCACTGCCTGTGAAGTGACTCCCCTGCAGGTGGGGAGCCGGGGGCTCAAACCCGGATCCTTAGGCCTGTCCTTGCTCTTTATGCCACGTGCACTTAACCTGCTGATTTCTTTTTTTTTTAAGGTCAATTTATTTCTTTCACAAGAAAGAGAGAAGTCAAAACCCAGCTTCCTTCCTGAATATTCATTGCCAGGAATCCAATCTGGAGCCTCACACAGGCAAGTCCTGCACTCCACCCACTGAACACCTCCCAGCCACCACCCTTCTCCTTTCTTTAATTTTTAATTTTTTTTTAACTTTACTTTCAGCCATTTAGGTTTTTTTTTTTTAACTTAAAAAACACATTTATAAAAAAACCCTTTGTGTTCCGTCTCCAGCAGCCGCGTGGAGAGGAGCTGCCACCATGTCGGCGCACCTGCAGTGGATGGTGGCGCGGAACCGCTGCCGCTCCCTCATCAGGAGGAACCAGCAGACCTACAGCACGGAGCCCAACAACCTCAAGGCCCGTAACTCCTTCCGCTACGACGGGCTGATCCACCACAAGACTGGCCAGCGGAAGCCGGCCACCTCCTACGTGCGCACCACCATCAACAAGAATATCCGGGCCACTCTGAGCAGCATCCTCCACATGATCCGCAAGAACATCCGCAGGGCCAGCGCCATCCTGCGCAGCCAAACGCCAGTGATGGGCAAGAGGAGGCGTGCCCACCCCACCGAGAGCTCCTGAGCATCTGCACAATAAAGCTCTCTGCCACCTTCCAAAAAAAAAAAAAAACAACTTTATAGTAGCAATGTTCTGAGTGTTTTTCAAATACTGATCTATTTAGTCCCCATAACAGACAGGTGCTAGTATTATCATCTCCATTTCAAAGATGATGAACTCAAGACTCGGAGAGGTTAAGTAACTTGCCCAAGATTACAAGTTACACAAAGCCAGGATTTAAAAGCAGGGAGATGTCTCCAGAGTCTGGAACCTTTATGGAAAATGACAAAATGGAACTTGGAATGTTTTCTAAAATTTAGCAGCTTTATTGCTCTATCATAGTGTATTAGGCATTTTCACATAGAAGACTGTAAACTGAATTATATTAGCAGGCCCCAAGATCAGAGCTTCTCTGAGTTGAAAGGATTTACTTTTAAAAAATTTTTTTTAACATTTATTTATTCTCTTTTGTTGTCCTTATTGTTTTATTGTTGTAGTTATTATTAATGTCGTCGTTGTTGGATAGGACAGAGAGAAATGGAGAGAGGAGGGGAAGACAGAGAGGAGGAGAGAAAGACAGACACCTGCAGACCTGCTTCACTGCCTGTGAACCGATTCCTCTGCAGGTGGGGAGCCGGGGGCCGAACCGGGATCCTGAAGCCGGTCCTTGTGCTTTGTGCCACGTGCGCTTAACCCTCTGGGCTACCACCCTCCTGAGTTGAAAGGATTTATAAGGTTTTCTCATAGTCCTTGGAATGATATGGGGATTTTTTTTTTTCCTGGAACATCCTTCAAATACGATCCTCCCACTTTTACCCGAAAACCTCCCGTGACTAGGAACTCACTACCTTACCTGGCAGACCATTCCAGCTCTGGATAGCTGTCAAAGTTAGGGGGATAAAAGGTCTCTTCTCAGTTTAGACTAAAACTTAGCTCCCTATAGCTTATTCCCTGTAACTCCCACACCCACTTTTGTTCTCTAAAGTTGGGGAATGGGTGGGGGAAGAATTTTACCCCTTTCGTATATGATAGTCCCTAAAGTACTTGAGAGAACTACTTTCATGTCCCCTCAAATCTTGTGTCCTCTTTGGGTTAAGTTCCCTTAGTTCTTCCAATGCCCTTGTGTGTTATAACTTCAAGACTCTCCATCTTCCTGCTCCATCCTCTCTGATGTGTGATGGTTTGTCAGTGTTACCCTAAGCATGGCGTCAGAGGGAAACATAACACTTCAGGTGTGGTCCCACCTGCTGAGGACAACAGGATCATCACCTGCCTCACTTCCTCCCTTTGTGCTCTGTCTCCAGTGATGCAGTCTAAATGACCTTGGGTTTTCTGAGAGTCACACTATAACCTTGACTCATATTACGAGTTTGCAATCCCAGCATAGTGCTTTTAGTTTCAGCTTCCAGATTCTGAAACTATACAATTATGCTGGGTCTGTTTGTTTGTTTTGTTTTGCTTTGTTTTGTTTTTGAGCCCAGGGGCAGAACTTTGTATTTACCCCTTGTAAATTTCATTTTGTTAAAGTGACTCCCCCATTCCATCTATTAAGGATGGTACTTAGAAGCTGTTTAACTCTCTATCATCTGAAAAATTGGATGAATAAATTAGTTGTTCCCACACAGGTTGTAATTCACATTTATTTTATTGTATCTTATTTTTTTTTAGATTTTATTTATTTATTAATGAGAAAGATAGGAGAGAGAGAGAAAGAACCAGATATCACACTGGTACATGTGCTTCCAGGGATTGAACTCAGGACCTCATGCTTGAGAGTCTAGTGCTTTAGCCACTGTGCCACCTCCTGGACCACTATTTTTACCTTATTTTTATATATTTATTTTGCCTCCAGGGTTATCACTGGGGCCCTGGTGCTGGCACTACAAATCCACTGTTCCTGAAGCGTCCCCCCCCCCATTTTTTTTCTACTTTATTGGATTGGAGAAATTGAGAGGAGAGGGGGAGTAGAGGTGGGGAGAAAGACAGAGAGACACCTGCAGACCTGCTTCACCACTTGTGAAGTAACTCCCCTGTGCATGGGGAGCCAAGGGTTCAAACCCAGATCCTCGTGAGAGTCCTTGCATAGTCCTTACGCTTTGTACTATGTGCACTTAACTGGGTACAACATCACTTGGGCCCCTTTGTTATTATTTTTTTTAATAACCAGAGCACTGCTCAGCCATGGCTTCTGGTGGCGTGGAGAATTGAACCTGGAACTTAAGAGCCTCAGGCATGGGAGTCTCTTTGCATAACCCATCATGCTATCTCCCTCACCCCTGTAATTCATCTTTAAAGCTGGGTAGGAAATTTGCCAAGGTTGGGTTTGTAGAGGAAGATAAGGCAAAACAAGAGTGACTCTGAAGGAAAGCTTTCTGTTTGGATCAACAAGCTTGAGTGCTGTGTACTTTCTGGTGATGCAAGTAACCAGGTAAACCTACGGCATTGCTTCTGCGTCAGAACTGTGAGCCATGACAAGGCAGGAAGGCAAATACTGATAGCTTGCTTCACGGATCTGATTGCTTCCTATGCCAACAACTGAGAGCTGAAATGAAGGTGTTATGAAATAGAAGAGAGGCCCATTGTAAGGTGACAAGCAAGGCTTCCATGCCTGGAGGGCTAAGGGATTCCTGTAAACTGTGGGACCTCTGAGAGAATATTCCTGGAGCAACAACGGAGCAACAGAATTGGAAGGGGACATTACATTAATAATTTCCTCTCAGCTAAAATAGCTATTCCCTTCAGTGATTCCTTAGAGGCCACACCTAGGCTCCGGAAGGATCAGATGGAGGCCACATCATTGGGGTTCAGAGCAGGCCACCTTTGTTTATGCCAAAGGGTGTTGGAAGCCAATTCCATGTTGCAATCTTGCTACCCTTGGCCCTTTGCAGAACCCAGCCCACTTGTGCCACCAACCACAGGGGGGCTATTTTTAGCTCTTTTTTAATATTTATCCAAGCCACTCTCCCTTTGGCTCATTTTGGCTCATTTTTTTTTCAATTTAATATGATTTTTAGTAGTGATTGAATAATGGTTCATACGATTACAGGGGCTTTTTTGTTTGTTTATTTGTTTTATTTTGTTATTGTCATTGTCCTTACATCCTTCAACATCCTGGATGGCTTCTTCAGATAGAAAGACAGAGACGGAGAGAGAAGCCACAACACTGAAGCTTTCCCAGTGCCATGGGGAACAGGGATTCAAAACCTGGGTTGTGTACATGGTAAAGTAGGTACCTTCCCAGATGAGCTATCTCTTCCCACCCTCGCCACCCTTGACCCACTTTTTTATTATTATTATTTCTAGTTCCATCTCCTGCTGCTCCGTATACTCCCCCCCAACCCTCAACCCCCAACCCTGAGTCTGGGGTAGGGGGTGGGGGGTGGGGATGCTGTGGTCTCCCAAACATCTGAGCTGGATGGAGCCACAGGAACTGGGGTTTGGTAAGTGAAACCAGGGCATTTCCGAGGTAGGTGTGAAGCAGAGGTGGAGTCAGGTTGTGTGGGGTAGGACAAGCCTAGAAGGCTGACACAGGACAGACCCTGGGGCCAAGCGGAAGTCAGGGTCGGGGCAGAGCAGAGCAGGAGATGCTGGGCTGGCGAGGCAGGTGGTTCCTGTGACTGAAGCAGTGCAAGCCTCTTGGAGCTAAGGGCCCAGTGAGGGTGGCACCCAGTCCAGTACTTTTCTGACTCCCCAGTCCAGTCTTGCAGCCTTAGTCCACTCAGGCTGCTATAGTAAAACCACTTACATTGAAAATGGATTCCAGAAGAATTTAAAGACGGGTGCTGTCTTTGTTGATCTCACAGCAGCCTATGACACAGTCTGGCACCGTGGTCTCCTAGTCAAGATCTCAAGATGCCTGCCTCCATGGGTGGCCAAAACAGAAGATTCTTCTTCTCCAAAACAGAAGATTCCGGGTGCATCTGGGTGACAAGTCTAGCAGATGGAGACTTGTCTCAAGTGGCCTCCCCCAGGGCTCTGTTCTGGCTCCTACGCTATTTAATATTTACATCAATGACCTCCCAGAAACTTCTTCAAGGAAGTTCATCTACGCCGATGACATCTGCTGTGCAACTCAGGCATCCAAGTTCGACATCCTTGAGGAAACACTCACGAAAGACATGTCTCTGATATCTGATTACTGTAAAAAATGGCGACTAATCCCTAGCACTGCAAAAACGGTATCATCTGTTTTCATCTACACCATGCCTCGGCCTCGCGTGAGCTTAAAGTGCAGCTTGGCGATACGAGAATCCGTATGAAGCCCAGCCAGTCTATCTTGGCGTTACTCTCGATCGCACTCTGTCATTTCACGAACATCTCATAAAAACTGCAGCAAAGGTGGGCGCGAGGAATCACATCATTGCAAGACTGGCCAGCTCCTCATGGGGCACGAGCGCTTCCACACTACGATCATCCTCTCTGGCATTATGCTATTCCACTGCAGAATACTGTGCCCCAGTATGGTTCCGTAGCCCCCATGTCCACTTGGTCGATTCCAAATTATATTCCTCCATGAGGATAATTTCTGGAACCATCCGTTCCACCCCGGTTCCATGGCTGCCAGTTCTTAGCAATATCACCCCACCAGATGTTCGTCAGGATGCGGCATCATCTAAGTTCATTTCCCATGTCTACACTTGACCGGACCTGCCAATATACGCGGATATCTTCGCCCACCCTGTCCAACGCTTGACGTCTCGTCACCCAATCTGGTCCCCTACGCCTACACTGAACTTCTCTGTTCCAGTCTCTTGGAAACATAGTTGGCAGTCAGCTGAGGTAAAGAACAAACACCTCATCACAGACCCCTGCAGGTGTCAACCCGGCTTTGACCTAGCACGTTATGATTGGGCCCTCCTCAATCGCTATCGAACAGGCCATGGCCGGTGCGCCACTATGTTCCATCGCTGGGGAGCCAGAGACGACCCGAACTGCCCCTGCAGCTCCAGACAGACTATGACCCACATAGTCAATGACTGCCACCTCTCCAGATTCAAAGGAGGTCTCGAAACTTTACATCAGGCTCAACCTGACGCTGTTGACTGGCTACGGAAGAAGGGCAAACGCTAGAAGAAGACGTAAAACCACCCTAGACTGGATGCTTTAAGAAGCAAGACTTTGGGGCCCGGCAGTGGTGTGCTTGGTTGAGTGCACATGGGCACCATGAGCTAGGACCAAGTTCAAGCCCCCCCACTCCCCACCTTCAAGGAGGGGGATGCTATATGATCCGTGAAACACGTCTGCAGGTGTCTCTTTTCCTCTTTTCCTCTCTATTTCCCCTTCCCCGCTCAACTTTTCTCTGTTATGTCAAAGAAAAAGGAAAAAAAAATAAGAAGCAAGCCTTTGTTTTTGTTTTTACAGAGGTAGAAGATATGAAGTCGAGGTGCTGGCTGAGCAGACCAGAAATAGCACAGCTGGCAGAGTGTCAGACTTACATGTCTTGTGTTCCCAGCTCGACTCCTGGTGCCACATGTGGCAGAATGATGCTCTGGCCTATCTCTTTGTCTCTTTCTCTCTTTATCTCTTTCTCTCTGTCTCATGTGAAACTCCTTCTTTTTGCTATGTAGTAAATCAAACGGATCTTTAAAACAAACAAACAAACAAGAAGAACTGCAGGGATGGCTGACTCAGGGCCTATTTCCTGGCTCACAGTTAACAGCAGTCTTCTTGCTATGTCTCCTTATGGCAACAGGGGTAATAGAGCTCTTTGGGGTCCCTCCTAGAAGGGCACTATTCTCATTCAGGAGCGCCCCACACTCATGACCCAATCAGCTCCCAAAGGCTCCATACCTCCTGGTAATATCCCAGTGGGGGTTCAGTTTCAACACAGGAATCTGGGGGTTGGGACAGGGATATAAACATGCAGAGTGGAACGCACCTGCTTTGTCTACTACCTGGCCTTTTTGCTCATGGTCTTCTCTCTCTCCCTCAAAAGATTTGTTTTATTATCATTATTTTATGTAGCCACTAAGTTTATCTCTGGGGCTCTGTGCTGGCACTAAAAATCCACCACCCCTGGTGGCCATTCGCTTCCCCTCCCTTTTTTTTTTCCTCCTTTCTTTCTATTTTATTTGATAGAGAGGGAAAGAGAAAGAGAGATACCTGCAGACCTGCTTCGCTGCTTGTGAAGCATCTCCCCTGCAGGTGAGGAGTGGGGGCTTGAACCCTGGGTCCTTGCAAATGTTAATGTGGGCACTCAACTGGGTGTGCCACTGCCCAGCCCCTTAGTATTTTTAATTTGATAGGACAGAGAGAAAGCAAGAGGCAAAGGGGAGATAAGGAAAAAAGGGGAGGGACCACAGTCCTGCTTCACCTCTTATTAAGCTTCCCCCACACAGTTGGGTACTGGGAGCTTGACCATGGGTCCTTACACATGGCGGTGTGTGCATTTAATCGGACGCTCCACTGCCTGGCCTCCTCACAGTCCACTCTCAACTCAGTGGGCTACGCCTGCCAACCATTCAGAGAGCCTGGAATTGGGATCAAAGAGCCCTCTGCCACCTGCCTTAGCTTATGGGGGAGAGCTAGGTGGGCACCCCACCTGGCATCCCTGCTTGGCTGCAGTGGGAGCATGTGGGGTGCTAGACACATACCCAATATCAGGCATTGTTCCACAGCAACAGCTGAGTTCAGACAGACAAAAGGATGGAAACTATTTGTCCGCACACAGCCAACCTTTCCATTAATTTAGTAAATTGAGGCCCTCATGCAGTCCAGTTACTAAAAGGAAGGTGGAAGCCATGTGAGTTTCGAGAACTCAAACAAACCTGTGTGACAGAGAATTTCGCTCTTTCTGACCAATGATCTTCCAGTCACACCAATCCAATTGCTAGCAGATGGCAAGTAAGTGCTAAACACCATAAGCTTTACTTATTACTTGCAACATCTTAAAATTATTTTTATTATCTTTATTTATTGGATAAAGACAGCCAGAAATCAAAGGGGTAGTGGGGGAGAGAGGGGGGGAAGGGGGACAGGGAGGGGGAGAGAGAGAGAGAGAGAAAGCTGCAGCACTGTCTCACTACTTGTGAAGCCTTCCTCCTTCAGGTACGGACCAGAGGCTTAAATCCATGTCCTTGTGCATTGTGACATGTAGGCTCAACCGTGTGCACCACCACCCAGCCCCTTACTTTTAAGATTTTTCCATTACTAAGCTTTTTTTTTTTTTAATTTGCCTGTGGTCTGATTTTGATTTATTTATTTATTTATTTCGTTGTCTGTTATTTTTTTGCCTATGTTTTCACTGGGGCTTTGTGCCACAGTTCCTAGTAACCTGTTGTCCTTTCTTCCTCCTTCCTTCCTTCCTTTTCTCCCTTCCTCTTCTTCCTTTCTCTCTTTCTCTCTCTCTTTTTTCCCCTCTCTCTCTTTCCTCTAGTTAGAGGGTGGTAGAGGATGAAAGAAGGGGAGAGACCCAGAGAGAGGGAGAGACATGGTAGCACTGCCCCACGGCTTATGAAGTTTCCCCTTTCCAACATGTTCCCATGTGGTGCTGGGGGCTTGAACCTGGCTATGCACACCTGTGGATGCACCCCACGGGGTAAACAACCTGCCAGCCCCCACAATTCTCTCAGGTCTGAACTTGTAGACTTGTGCCAATTTGCAGGGTTGAGTTAGTTATGCTGTATTTCCATCTAATCTGTCAACTTTCTGCACATTCACCCCTCCAGAGTATCACTAATTCAAAGTGGATTAACCCCTCCCTCCAAGCCACAGGTGGGGGAAAAAAAGAGGGTGAGAATGGGATTTGAAGACCTGAAGGATTATCTCTTTGTGTTTCACTCCATGCCCTCAGACCTCTTGGGTAGAAGGAAGCAGACCTTCCCACTCCTGCTCTCCCGCTTCCAGCTGAAGGAGAAGGAAATGGGAAGATAACACAGATAAAAAACATTGGCTTCACCCAAATGACTCAAAGACAGGCGAGTCTCAGAGCCTTTGTATTTTCTTGAAACTCGAGGCCTCGACATAGAGGAGAGTTGTCCAGCTGCCCGTGTGGAACAGGGACTTCATAAATCTCCAGAAAACCTCTGACCCCTTCTCTTTTCACTCTGGCTCTGCTTCCTTCTTTGCTGAGGGCCCTTGTGTGTCAGAGCAGCAGGGAACTGCATTTGTCAGTTTTGAATCAGACAAAACAAACCTAAGTGGACAGCCTTCCCTGGGAAGGAGAAAACAGGGGTGGGATTTTCTTGTTAACTACCCTGACTTATTAGGCAGCACAGAGCCTGTCAGAGGATAGTGGCCAGGATTTCAGATTCAAGAAGAGAAGCAGCAATTTGAATGCTGAGTGGGGTGGGGGCTGGAGCTGGGGAAAGGCTCTGACTCCAGCCAGTGGCCTTCCCTCTCCCCCTGCAGGTGAGGAGAGACACACAGAGAGACAACAGAGGGACTTGCAGGTGTGTGTGTGTGTGTGTGTGTGTGTGTGTGTGTGTGTGTATACACACCTCGATGCAAGGAATAAACAGAGCAAGTAGTACAAGATAAGAAAAGAAAAGGTGACAAAAATTGAACACGAAAATACTCTGGGGGGTCGGGTGGTGGCGCACCTGGTTGAGCACACGTTACAATGCACAAGGACCCAGGTTCGAGCCCCCAGTCCCCACCTGCAGAGGGAAAGCTTTGCAAGTGGTAAAGCAGTGCTCCAGGTGTCTTTCTGTCTGTCTCCCTCTCTGTCGCCCCCTTCCCTCTCAATTTCTGGCAATTTCTATCCAATAAATAAATAAAGATAATTTTAAAAAAGAGAAAGAAAGAAAATACTCTGGACAAGTAAAAGACTCGGGGGTAGGTAGGGGGGAGAGTACAGGTCCAAAAAAGATGACAGAGGACCTAGTGGGGGTTGTATTGTCATGTGGAAACCTGAGAAATGTTATGCATGTACAAACTATTGTATTTACTGTTGAATGTAAATAAAACATTAATCCCCCAATAAAGAAATTAAAAAAAAATACTCTGGACAACAATGATAAAAACCACTAGGGATAAAACTGATAATAAGAGTCATATGATTCATTCATTCATTCATTTGCTATCTATGTATTAACTGCTTCTCTGAACAGGATGTGCTTCAGGGTCTGATGACTCAGCTGTCTCTAACGAATTTATTCTCCAGTGTGACACTTGGTATCTCCTTGGCTGGCCCTCCAAGGTGGTTATACTTCTCCCCCACCTCTGATGAGGAAGGAATGGAGGCAGAAGGAAACATCCACTACCTGGTTAAGGCTCATGGCAGAGCCAAGATTTGAACCCAGTTCCTTCTGACTACAGTCCTGTTTTTAACCACTGAACCTCCAGATACCCCCCACCCCGTGAGTTCTAGCAAAAGCTGCACTGGCCCTGCCTTGCATATTAGAACTCAACAGGCCATTTTCCGCTTAGAAAGCCACTGTCTTTTCATCTGTAAGGAGGGCCACTGGGTTAGTTGATCTTTGAAACCCTGTCCAGATCCAGAGGTCTATTCTTAGAGGCTTATTTTTTCCATTTGACCCTCCATTCCCCAATGGCTTCTGGTGAAATTCAGTAGCGCTTCAAAAAGGGGTGGACACCCGAAGTTTTGTTTCCCACACTGGGTTCCAAAGATTTCTTTCCAGGGATTTGGGGGTTTGTCTGTGAGAACTTTATTTTTGTGAAAATGATTCCTGGAGAGTCTCAGCTCCAGGGGCCTGTAACTCTGGGGTTGCCCTCCAGCCAGCCAGTGGGAGAAGGAAAGGAAACGCGTGGGAGGAGAAGGGGTAGGGAGAGGTCCTGCCTGGTGTGTGAGGACCAGCTGGCCCAGCAGTTTCCTTTCTTCCTGGAGGTATAGGACTGGAGCAGTCCCTGAATCATTCTTCAGGGAAAGAAGAAGAAAAGAAAGAAAAAAAGAAAGAAAGAAAGAAAGAAAGAAAGAAAGAAAGAAAGAAAGAAAGAAAGAAAGGAAGAAAGGAAGGAAGAAAGGGAGGAAGGATGAAGGAAGGAAGGAAGGAAGGAAGGAAGGAAGGAAGGAAGGAAGGAAGGAAGGAAGGAAGGAAGGACAAAAACCCCAGCAAGTCATTAACTGACTTAGGCTATACTCTCAGAAGGCACTGGGGTCAGCTGAGGGAGGGTCCAGAGTGTAGAGCCCAGGAGGAAACTATGAGGCTCCTACTAGAACATTCAAGGGAGGAGGTAACATGTCACATGGAAACGTGTGACTGAGCAAGGTGAGCTGGGTCTTAGCTTTTCACCTTAACCCTGACTCACCTCGCCCGACCGGTCAACCGCTCTAATGTGAGCTTTGTGGACCAGGAAAGAGAGGCGACAGCCTGAGCCCGGCTCTCCTGGCAGCTCAGGGCAGCCTGGAGCCCCCTGATAAGCTTAGTCGACTTATTAAATTACACAGGGGGAAAAATCGAGATGGCATATTAACTCGGCACACCTCTCCCTCTGCCTGGGGAGCCTGCCTTACCGGGTTTCATTTTTCAAAAGGCCGAAACAGATATGGAGATTTCGCACTCCATTAAAGGAGAAGGGCACTCACTTCAAGTTTTTTCAAAAAGGCCTTTTGGGTCCTGAGCTCCGTGGAGCCTGGTGGACCAAGACACCATCTGGCATGAAAGGTGTTAACTCTGGAGCCTCCTCTGGTCATTGCTAGACATCAGATGCAGAAACAAAGAGAATTAATTGTGGAGGTCGCCTCAGACCCTTCCTGCGCCCAGCCCGGCTGTAAGTGGAGAGCCTGTGTATTGACTTGCAGGCAGGAAGAAGCTAGGTCTTGGGGTCACCTGCAATGCAGAACGCCAGGTGCCAGGGCTCTCTCTGCAGGCCAGGGCTATCTTATCAGCCGGCTGATAAGGCTGGCGAGAGTCTGGCCAGAAGGAACAAATATTTATAAGCCTAACACCTTGCAGTCCCTGAAGATTAGTCACAGAGTGTGAGTAGAGTGAGGGGTGAATGAGAAATGGGCTCTGGGCAGTGGAGCCTGCTTCCTGATCAGATGCTTCCTTTTTCACTAAGAGTGAGCTTGGCTGAGGGTACCTGGCTGTACACACAGGTCACAACACTCAAGGATCTGAGTTCAACACCCCCCTCCCCGCCCCCATCCCCACTCATTCACGAGCAGTGAAGCAGTGCTGCTAGTGTCTCTCTCATTCCCTTTCCCTCTTCCCTCTCATTTCCTCTTTTTTTAAATGTTTTTTAAACTTTTATTTACTTATTATTGGATAGAGACAGAGAGAAATGGGGGGAGGGAAAATAGGGAAGGAAAGATTCAAAGAGATAACTACATCCCTGCTTCAATACTTGTGAAGCTTTCCCCCTGAGGTGGGGTCAAGGGGCCTGAACCCGGGTCCTTGTGCACTGTAACATGTGTGTCTTAATCAGATGTGCCACTGCCTGGCCCCTCAATTTCTCTTTTTATTTTATTTTTATTAGTGATTTAATATTTATTTACAAAATAGTAAGATAATAGGGATATAATTCAAGACCATTTCCACCACCATTTTCTGTGTCCCATCCCCTTCAAGGGAACCTGTAGTAGTTCTCCCAAGGTCACGGATACAGGCTGATACTATCTACTTCTAGCTATATATTTCCCCCTTTTTTTTTTCCAATGGTCCTGTCTTCAGTTCCTTTTTAATCCCTCTTGATCTCTCTCTGTATCTCTCCAACAGATAAATAAAGCATTTAAACAAAGAAGAAGAGGGAGAGGGGGAGGGGGGAAGGGAAGGGGAAGGGCATCAAGCTGGCTATTACCCATCATTAAGTACTCCCAGCCAGGGTCGGGGAGAGAGCAGGATTGCTGTCATTCTACCCCTGTGACTGAGTTGCAGAGGTGAAGTGCCTGGCCTGGTCACAACCCCAGCAAGAGGCACCTGAGCACAGATCTTTTGTTTCCAGAAGCCCTGAGCTCCAGTTCCCCAGCCTGCCCCTCCCCCATCCTCTCTCCCACCCCCCACCGTCACCCTCACCCCCCTACCCCCCAGCCACAGCCACAGTCCCTGCTCCATGGTCGATGAGGTCAAGCGGAATCTTCTCAAGAGGTCAAAAGAGACAGCCTATGG
This sequence comes from Erinaceus europaeus, assembly GCF_950295315.1. NCBI lineage: Eukaryota > Metazoa > Chordata > Mammalia > Eulipotyphla > Erinaceidae > Erinaceus > Erinaceus europaeus. The sequence goes on from NC_080175.1 coordinate 79,840,798, forward strand.
GAAGGTGACTGCAAGATAGCCCCTGCCCCCAAAGAGCCCTTGTGGTCTCTCCTGGGGCCTAGGAATCCAGCCATGGGGTCCCCAAGTCTTTGCTGTGTATTCATTCTCCCCAGGAGAGGGGATTAAACAATTAAATGCGGGTGAGTTGCAATGAGAGGCCCTTGGTGTCAGGGGATGGTCAGAGATGGATTTCCTCTGGGTGGGGGTGGGGTGAACCGCAGCAGGGAGCCCCACTCCCTCAGGGGGCCTGGCTGAGTCATCCCACCCGCTTAGGCAGGTGAGATCTCCTTGGCCCCTCTCTTCCCTGTTGCCGGCTCCCTGACTGTGCTCTGGGGGAAGCTGAGAGGACAGGAGGCAAGGACAGGGGGCAGGGGGCAGCCTCCTCAGAGACCTGGAGGTGAGGGGAACAAATGGAAGTGTGCATCTGAGTAACTGCAGGCGGAAGCTTAGGTTACAGCTGAGAGAGAAGGCCTGAGCACTCAGCAGAGCCAGATCACAGAGCAGTGAAGGGGCTCAGAGCTTCATTCTCAGAGCAAGAGGGGTCCAGGAAGGATTTAATGCTTCAGAATTTTTATTATTGAAAGGGTTAATGCTTTATAGTGCAGTCATTGATATGTGAGTACAATTTCATTGTGCACAAAGACCCCACAGTTCTCTTCCATTCCTCCCTCCCCCTCCCTCTCCAGAGTCCTTTGCTTTGATATAATACCCCATACCCAGTCCATGCTTCATTTCATGTTCTCCCTCCCTGTCCCTATCTATCAAGTCCTGCTTACAAGTGAGATCATTCTGTATCTGTCTTCCTCTTTTTGGCTTATCTCACTTAACATGATGTTCCCTAGTTCCATCCAGCGTGACTCAAAAGTGACAACCTTGTCGTTTTTAACAGCTGAGTAGTATTCCACTGTGCATAGATACTGCCGTTTTCTTTGAGTCCCTCTCTGTCATTAGGCATCTAGCTTGCTTCCAGGTTTGGGCTAGGGCTACTACAAACTGTGCTGCTATGAACATAGGTGTACCCAGATCTCTTCTGGTAGGTGCTTTTGTTTCCTTTGGGTAAATCCTCAGGAGAGAAGTTGCTGGGTCGTAGGGTAGGTCCATTTGTGGTGCTCTAATACATCTCCAGACTGTGGAGAAGACACCAGAGAGAAGGAGAGCAGGAGAAGCTGGAGGGAGGTAGAAAGGAAAGACCCCAAGCAGGTCTACGCCTACTTCCAGTCACTTCCTCAGACCTCGGCTGGCCTGGTTGTGATGGGGAACCATTCACAGGTCCTTACTCTACTGCAGGGGCTTGTGAGGTGTCATCTCATGTCAACCTCAGAATAACCCCAGGAAGTAGGAACCATTACCACTCACACCTTGCAGATGAGAAAACCAGGCTGAGAGGGAGCCCGGGGCCTCTCATCTGGAAGTGGTAGTGGCATAAGGATCCAGGACTGAATTGCTCCAAAGCACCAGTTTCTGCCCACTGGGTGCCCCAGTCCACCTCACCCAGTGGCAGGATGGGGCCCTGGTGTCCTGAGTGGAGAAGCAGGGAGCAACAACACTTGCTATGAACCCCCTTTATTTTATTTCTTAGAATAATCTTGTTTTTTTAATTACTTTATTTCTTTATTGGATAGAGGTAGAATTTGAGAGGGAAAGGGGAAATACACACACACACACACACACACACACACACACACACACACCCCTATAGCACTATTTCACTATTTCACCACTACAGGTGGGAACTGGGAGCTTGAACCCTGATCCTTGTGCATAATGACATGTGCGCTCAGTCAAGAGCAGCACCACCCGGCCCTATGAATACCTCCTTTAAACACACTGCAGGCTACATCTGGAGGGTCTGAGTGTGTGTGAGTTCTTTGTGAGCTTGCCTCCACCTTCCAGTTGCTGTCAGGAGTTGGGCCTAGGGCCGATGCTGGCTCTGGTGACCTGCTCACCTGAGAGGGTTCTCAGAAGCCTTGGAGACTTCAAGAGCCAGAGGGAGTGGGGTCCAGATCCAAGAAGCCATACCTTCCAAGGACTGGAGGCCATGGAGTGAACTGACAACCACTCCTCTCCAGGCTGCTTTTTCCTAAGGGGGAGCAGGATTGAAGAGGACCCCAATGTTTGTTTGTTTGCTTTTTCCAGAGTACTACTCAGCTCTGGTTTATGGTGGTACAGAGGATTGATCCTGGGACTTTGGCACCTTAGGCATGAGAGTCTCTTTGCATAACCATTATGCTATCTCCCCCACCCTCTCCAAGGTACTCCCCCCCATCATTGTTATCACTGCTCCTGGTAGCCATTTTTTTCCTCCTATTTTATAAGACAGAGGGAAATTGAGAGGGGAGAGGGAGAGAGAGAAGGAGGGAGACGGAGAGATGCCTGCAGACCTGCGTCACTGCTCATTAAGTTTCCCCCTTGCAGAGGGGGCTCAAGCCCAGGTCTTTGCACATGTTTGTGCTCAACTGGTGTGCCACTGCCCAGCCCCAAGGTGCTTCTGGTGCAGAAGCAGGGCAGACTGTCATATCAGGACCCCCAAAGCCACCCACTGGAATCTCCCAGTGAACCAGTGAAATCTACCTTCTTTTTGCCATAAGAAGCAGGTGGTTGCCTTGCTGAGAATGGAAAGGACAAGCTTCCAATTTAGGCCTTGGGAAAGTGTCTTCCCCCATGCTCTGCACCTCACTTTCCTTACTTCATAAGGCAAGTGCTAACTCCCCTACCACCACTCCCATTCCCCTTTTCCCAGCTCCAGAGACGAGCTTCCAGGTAAGAGAAGTCTTAGTCAGTCTGGGTAAGGCTGGAGTTCAGGCTGGGTGGAATACAGTCCTCTCCAGCCACCAGGTCCTACTCTCTTTCCAAATCATTTCAATCACTGGGCCCCTTGTTTCTTCCAGGCTTAAGGTAGACCAGCTGTCTGCAGACTCCAGGCCAGCTCTCTCTCTGGTCTCACAGGAATGCCAGCCTGGGTGGGTTTGCTCCATCAGTTGGAAGTTAGCGCTGGTTACACCTGTAGTGGGGCACAGTGATTAATTTATTTTGCATCATTTTACATTACCTGGCTCACAGGCCTCCAGCTTGACATGCAGATTTATGTAAAAGAGATCTAACAGGCAAATCAACCAGGTCTGCCACTTGTTTTAGTAACAGGCTGGGATGAGTGGCTGGTTCCTAAGGCCAAGCTATTTTTTTCCCAGGGATCACTGGCTCTCACAGGCCCCACAGGCCTAGGAGGGGCTATGGAGCCACTCCTCTCCCCACCCCCCCACCCCCACCCTGCCTTCTTCCCACCCCACTGCCCTGCTCAGAGCCCAGGCCAGCTGAGAAGACAACTTGACAGCATGGTTAAGAAAAAAATAAGGCTGTTCAAAACAGTCCCCAAGGAACTGCCAGCTGTGTTACTTGTCAAGAGACAGGAAGATGAGTGGAGGGATAGGCAAGAGAGAGAAGCAGACAGAGGTGGGGGCGGGCGACCGCTGCATGTCAAGTAGGCGTGGACAGAGAAGGCCAGATGGGGACCAAGAGCAGGGCGACAGAGAACATGGAGACAGAGACGGCGAGAAGCCAAGAGGTCTAGCAAGAAGACAGGAACACAAGGAAGGAGTGCTGGTGGGAGGGATGGAGACCAAGAAAGGAACAGATTTCGGAGTTGCTGTGGAAGTAGAAGTGAGGACAGAGCAACAGACTGACTGCGTGGAGGGAAAGTGAGGAAGGAGCTGGCGGTGATGACAGCTTGCTGCCGGGGGTGGTGGGGGAAAAGGAGTCACAGGCGGAAGTGATGCAAAAGACCCATGGGGGTGGGGGACACTGGAGCTGCCCTCTTGGAAGCAGGCACGTCACCATCACTGGCTCTGCTGTGTATCTTCACACATGCGTATCTACAGACACAGAGCATTCTAGAATAGCAGGAACCCTTTGGCTCTAGAAGGCAGCTGGAAGAACCATCCTGCCTCTGTTAGTGGTGTGTCCAGCCCAGGAACCCCACTGCATTGCCCCTTTAGTGCAGAATTCCTCTTCCTCTCCTGCCTGTGTTCTGGACTTGCTGTCCTTCGTGCCAACTGAGCCATGAAAGCAAGTCGACACATCAAAAAGAGAAAGAGGAGCTCCCTACCCTATGCCCCCGGTCTCCACAACCCTTTCTCCAGTTCTGGGAGGAGGGAACCCAGAAAAGCCCTAGATGGGGGATCTTAACCTGTGGGGGTTGGGGGTGGAAAGCTCCCTGTAGCTTTGGGGTAATCACTCCCACCACACAAAAGCTCCAGGAGGAGATGGGGGGGGGGGTAGTTTCTTATTTATTTATTTATTTATTGAATAAAGACAGAGAAATTGGGGAAGGGGAGATAGAGAGGGAGAGAGACAGAGAGATACTATAGCACTGTTTCATGTCTCATGAACTCCCCTGCCCCCATAAGTAGGGACTGGGGGCTTGAACACTAGCCTTTGCATCCTGTAACATGTATGCCCAACCAGGTGCATCACCACTCAATCCCTGAGGGAGGGCTTTCTTTTCTTTTTTTTTTTTTTGGTAACTTTTTTTTTAAGATGTTTATTTATTTCCTTTTGTTGTCCTTGCTGTTTTATTGTTGTTCTTATTGTTGGATAGGACAGAGAGAAATGGAGAGAGGAGGGGAAGACAGAGAGGGGGAGAGAAAGATAGACACCTGCAGACCTGCTTCACCACAGCAGGTGGGGAGCCAGGGGCTCAAACCAGGATCCTTACACTGGTCCTTGTGCTTTGCGCTAGCTGCGCTTAACCCACTGCGCTACCACCCAACTCCCGAGGGCTTTCTTAAGCCATCAGATGACAGCACTGCTGGCAGCCTCAGAGATCTCCCTTGTCACCTTGAGAGGGAAAGAACTGTGATCCAGAAAGAACTTGGTAAGGAGCCGAGTACCTGAATGTCACTGAGCCTGTGGTTTTCTCCAATGAGCTCCAGGTATCAGCAGCCTTCTACCTTTGTCCCACGTGTCTTCTGGCCTGGCCATGTCCTCTGGACACCCAGCCCCTCTGGGAGTGGATGCTATTTCACTCAGAGGCAGATGAACCTCCTACACCCCCAAGGAAGCTCGGGACACAGACATGTCTGACAACCAGGAAGGCCAAAGGCTTGGCTTGGGTCACCTTTGCCACCTCACCAACTAGTCCCTGCCATCTCCCAGGAGCCCAAGTTTTCCGTGAGGACCCCTCACGCCACCCCAAAACATATATACGAGTGGCGTCCCATGACTGACCCAGCCCCACCCCCCAGTTCAGTCAGTGGCCATCCAGCGCCACATAGGCCGTGCCCTTTGAGTCACTCTAAGCAGCCTCAAACACCTTTGTGTTGACCACTAGTCCAGTTTTTAAAAATTATTTTTTTATCTTTTAATTAATTTTTCTTTGTTGTCACTGCAATTTCATGGCTCTAGGTCAGTATTTTCAGACAGAAAGGCAGACAGACAGAAAGACACCACAGCACAATGGGAGTCAGGCTCAAACCTGGGTTGTACCCATGACAAAGCAGTGCACTATTCAAGTCAGCCATCTTGCAAGCTAGTGGTTTTTAACTTCTTGGAAAGAAAGACCCTCTTGGGCACGTGATTGAGGCCAGAGGGTTTTCCCCCACAGTCGTGTCCAGGGCCATGAGCATTTACACACAATGTCAGGGATTCGTGGTCTCTCTTAAGCCCTCAGCCTGAGCTAGACCCCAGAGCTCTCCTGATTCCTTCAGGCCTTAGCAAGCAGTTTCCACACGTGGCAGCCCTAATGCCCACCCACTCCTCCTTTCCAGCTCAACCAAACCCAGTTCTGCATGGTTTTCAAGATCGGATGAGACACAGCACGTTGAGGCGGCGTGGCCTTATACCCACCCGTTTCTGAGGGACACACTGTAGCTCTGACAGGGCGGCATTCCAGGACATTGCCCAAAGAATGCCTTCTTGAGAATCTGCAAAGTACCAGAGGAAGTCAGGCACTGTTTCATTTATCTGAGAGGGAAGAGGGAAAGGGAAGGACACTCAGAAGTAATGACAGGTGTAGGTGTGACTTAGAAAGGAAGAGAAGGCAGGACCGTAGAAGTGAATAAAAATGGGGGAGTTGGGCGGTAGCGCAGCGGGTTAAGCACAGGTGGCACAAAGCACAAAGACTGGCATCAGGATCCCGCTCCCCACCTGCAGGGGAATAGCTTCACAGGCGGTGAAGCAGGTCTGCAAGTGTCTGTCTTTCTCTCTCCCTCTCTGTCTTCCCCTCCTCTCTCCATTTCTCTCTGTCCTATCCAAAAATGACGACATCAATAACAACAACAATAACTACAACAATAAAACAACAAGGGCAACAAAAGGGAATAAATAAATATCTTTTAAAAAATTAGTGCAGGGAGTCGGGCGGTAGCACAGCAGGTTAAGCGCACGTGGCGCAAAGCGCAAGGACTGGTGTAAAGATCCCGGTTCGAGCCCCTGGCTCCCCACCTGCAGGGGAGTCTCTTCACAGGTGGTAAAGCAGGTCTGCAGGTGTCTGTCTTTCTCTCCCCCTCTCTGTCTTCCCCTCCTCTCTCCATTTCTCTCTGTCCTATCCAACAACAACGACAACAATAAAACAACAAGGGCAACAAAAGGGAATAAATAAATAAATAAAATCTTTTAAAAGAATTAGTGCAAAAAGAAATGAATAAAAATGGGCAAAAGAAAGATAGATAGATAGATGATAGATAGATAGATAGATTTAGCTATAAAGTTAACCCATATCTGTGACCTTGGGAGAACTGTTACAGTTGCTGATAGGGAGGTTGGGGACACACTCTGGTGGTGAGAATGATGTGGAGCTATACCCTTATTATCTTGAAAACTTGTAAATCACTATTTAATCACTAATATAACATTAAGCGGGGGGAGGTGGTGGTGCACCGGGTTCAACAGACATGGTACAAAGCTCAGGGACCAGCGCAAGGATCCCTTTTCGAGCCCCCGGCTCCCCACCTGCAGGGGGGGGGGCACTTCACAAGTGATGAAGCAGGTCTGTGGGTGTCTGTCTTTCCCTCTCCTCTCAATTTTTCTCTGTCCAATCAACAACAACAAAATGGCTACAGGAGCGGTGGATTCATGGTGCAGGCACTGAGCCTCAGCAATAACCCTGGAGGCAAAAAAAAAAAAAAAAAAACTATAGAGAGAAAGAAAAAAAAGTCTTCTTGGGGCCAGGAGATAGCTCTCCCAGTAAAGCACACACTTTACCATTTATAAGTGATTTTTTTTTTTTATCAGAAATGTCGTCCCATACAGCTCCTGTAGGCACCTAGAGTGGCAGTCATCAGTACCACTCTCCCACTCTCGGAAACACAGGTTTGCACCGTGTTAGAACACCGTGCAAAAGGGAGGAGCTTTGTGAGGGGCACAGCAATACTGTGCTGTCTCTCCTCTCTCTGTCTCTTTTTCCTTCTCTGTTTCTCATTCTCTATCTGGAAGAAAAGAAGAGTCCTCTGGGAGTGATGGAATTATGCAAATGTGAAGCCACAGCAAAACCCTGATGGGAAAAAAAAGTTGTGTGCTCCTTCTTTTTTTAAATTTTTAAAATTTTCTATTTATTTTCCCTTGTGTTGCCCTTGTTGTTTTATTGTTGTAGTTATTATTATTGTTGTTATTGATGTCATCATTGTTGGATAGGACAGAGAGAAATGGAGAGAGGAGGGGAAGACAGGGAAAGAGAAAGATAGACACCTGCAGACCTGCTTCACTGCCTGATTCCCCTCTTTCTGTCTTAAAGGGTCTTTTCTTCCTCCCTTCCTTCCTTCCTTCCTTCCTTCCTTCCTTCCTTCCTTCCTTCCTTCCTTCCTTTCTTCGGGCCAGGCAGTGACACACCCAGCTGAGCTCAAACATGATCATGTGAAAGGACCTGGGTTCAGGCTTCTGGCTCCTCACCTGCAGGGAGGAAGTTACGTGAGTAGTGAAGCAGTGCTACAGCTTTCTCTCTTCCTTTCTTTCTTTCTTTCTTTCTTTCTTTCTTTCTTTCTTTCTTTCTTTCTTTCTTTCTTTTCTTCCTTTCTTCCTTTCTTCCTTTCTTTCTTTCTTTCTCTACCTCCCCTTCCCCTCTCAATTTCTGTCTGTCCTATCAAATATATAAATAAGAAACTCAGATTTGCGCTCCTGCTCTCCCTTAGTTACTGACACATCAAAGTAAGTTTGAAAAGCACATAATCCAACATTCATTTCTACTTTCCCTTGGAGCCCACCCCCATAGTTCCTCTCCATCAGTCCATGAGCCTGCAGTCTGCTGCCACTTTTCCCATCCCGAGCCTTGAACCAGGACTTGGCTGAGCACCACAGGGCTTCAGAAGATAGATACTTTTGGGGTGAGTCAAAAAGGGGTGAGTCTTGACCCCTGCCACCCAGAGCAGACTGTGAGTGGCCATGTTCCCAGAACATGGGCCTCAGGAGCAAGGCTGGGTGAAAGGAGCAGAGCGCCCACTGGGGAAGCCCTAGTGAGGAGAGGCTGTTGTCTGCAAACAGCAGACTCTGGAACTGTACTGGAACTGTACATCCCCCAGCCCTGCCCCAATCCATGCCTCTAGCCTCCTTTCCCTTTCCCAAGAGCTGGTGATGGAGGAGGTGGTGGTGAGCCCCAGGCTGGGGGCCTGGC